>NC_090937.1:764828742-765021242 GCF_040938575.1 Ambystoma mexicanum | reverse complement strand
TACAGGTATATTTGTTAGGCAGAAACCTATGCAGTTCCCTTAGGGAGCACTACAGAAGATTAGGACTACAGGTATATGCAATAAATCCCCTTTGGTATCAGTCTGTACCACAAAGATTTAGTTGGTAGCTGTGACTGATCGTCAGACTTATCTCAAGAGGGAGATGAGCAGTACTCAGGGTTTGCACAATAGGACTACAGTACTATGGGACAAGGAAACACTGACCAAAGCTTTGTATCAAAAAGAATACATATTTATTTTACACACTCTTAAATTCAACACACAAATCACTATCATTAAAGCAAGTTTAAACAATCAAGAAAAGTATACACAACTCCCTAATTAAATTGTAGACAAGTTTGAGCAAGAGTGTATACTGAGCAAAACGGCACAGTGTAAACCAAGCAGAAATGGCACTCTAACAATTTCTTCAGAGGGAGGGAAAGGACAAGTTACACAGGGTTAGACTCCTAAACACACCAGCAATACTTCCCAATAGGATTGTGAACAAGTTAGGCAAGGTAGTACGTCAGCATAAGTAATACTTAGGTGAAAACTGAGCAAAATGGCACTTCAACAATATATAAAGGGGAAGGAAAGGTGGTTATAAGGGTTTAGGTGCACCAATACATTTCTTAGTGAAAAGCAATCTAGAGAAGGCAGTTGTAACAGATTTAGCCAGAGTCAATAGGCCTGTGCCAGAGTCAGTGGTACAAGGCAAAGTGCCCAGGATCAAAGGGTTCTAGTAGCTGCAGTCAAGTCTTTGTTTAACGGATCAAAAAGGAGGGTGCAGAAAGTCAAAAGATAATATTAGACAAAAGGGGCGGCCAACCCAGAAGTTAAGTAAAGGATTTAAAGCACCTTTAGCAGTACTCAGCGAAACGGGAGGCCTGGCGGAACAATGTACCTTGAAAGTGGAAGAGGCTCCTTTGGTGGTGGTAGTTCCTGGCAGTTCCTGCAGTTCGGGAGATCCAGCAGAGGAAGAGAGACTCTCATTGTGGAGGAAGGTTCGAGTTACTGCACTGCCCAGGGATGAAGCCAGCGCGGTGCTGCCAAAACTAAATAAAAGGTACGTTCCTTTAAATCGCAGTCATGGTGGACGGGTGCTTGGCTATCCGGTCTCCTAGTGCTTGGCACTGGGGATTCGACCAAGGCAGGTCCTTGAAGGCGATTGGTGAACTGGTTGGCCCCAGCAGCTCAAGGGAAGAAGACTCTTGCAGGTGAACATCTTCTCGGGTCGTTGGAGAAAAGTGGTGAGGATCTGCAGCAGGGCTTCACCAGTGGTTCAGTCGTTGAAGATGTCTTCAGCTTCTCTCCTCTTTGGGTTTTTAGTTTCAGTGGCGACGTCTTGTCCTCCAGTCCTCAGAGCCCTGCTTTTTTGCAGAAAAATCCCCATTCATACAGCCTAGCTGTCACTCACACAGTGCCCTATCTGGGCAGAGTGTGACTTGGGTTGCCTGGGTAACCATGTCCAGGGTGCCTATTTCCCCTCCCACATATCCTGTCTACCCCAGACTCAGTGGCGCTGAAAGGAGGGCTTCTGTGCAGAAGCCCTCCAAAAGGACGAACAAAGGATCCCCGACCTGGGTTAGGATTTCAGAGAAAGACAAGAAAGAAATATTATCAAAGATCTGGCAATAAAAACCTACCAGAGTAAAGTGAATATTAAAATAAACTGGCAGTATGTTAGAGGCTGTCAGTAAAAGTGGTAGCCTCGAACAATGGGAAAATCCCATATGAAACATTCGCGGTCGAATGTTTACGGTAGTAACCACTGCCACCAGCCAGAAACTTTGGAGAGAGGGACTGGACGGTACCCTCTCGAAAATGAACACTAGGGAAAAACTATTAAACCTTTTTAGTGCTTCCATAGTAAGATGGGTTATACTGGTTTTGTTCATAATTATTGACTAGTAAAGTCCATGGAGACTTTACATGCCCTGGGAGACAGTAGTCAGTCCCAGGGTATGGAGTCTATGTTTGGGGGGTCACTGAGACACCCCTGTGTTACTGCACTGAGGGTGCTGTGTAACACACATATAAAGATGATACCTATGAGGGTGAGAAAAACCCCATAGACCATAAGCACAAAAATAGTCTAAAACACACATCAGCCATCTGTCTAAGAGTGAGAGAAAGAGTCTTACTCTTAGCAGGAGAAAAAAATAAACCCTTCAAATCCAGCAAAGCTGCTGGGGGACTCTTTAGGTAAGGGAAATTAGCCTTAGAAGAGAATCCTCCCTAACGCGCCCAGCAGAGACTGGCCTACTGGGGTCGCTCTTTTCCGAGCACTCCATGGAATCGATTTGGCGCACTTGGTCTGTCTAGGGTTGGACTGCTTGACCAGCCTCGGCTGTTTCAAGCAATTTGCTTCCACCCGCCTTGGGACTGTGTCAAGGGTATGCCCCCGTCTTCGGGGAGGGCCCCCACCCCCGTGTGGGCGGCTCTCCCCTCCGAGCAGAGTGAAAGCCGATCAGCCCGGCAGCTCCCCAGTGGTCAGATCAGAGTGGACGGGGTCGGGTGGCACTAGCCCCAGCGAAGGGTGCCTACTGCAAGCCACGACGTGGCCCCTGCTCCACCGAGCACGTTTCTCCAGCAGCTTGGAACGCACATTCCGCGGGGTGCTGACCTCCTCTGTCGCCACTCCGGTGGCGTCGTTGCGGGCGAACCCCCTACTGCTTCAAGTTGTGCCTGGGCCCGGCCTCTCCCTCCCACCCAGTGGCGTGGCAGAGCAGGCCGGGCTGCCGATGCCCGCGTGAACGACCTGTCTGCCCCGGGCCCAATGCTCAGGTCCGTGAATTGGCCCCCCGCAGGGCGTGAAGGTCAGCTCCGAGGCAGGCACGCGGCTCCCCCCGTTGCCACCCTCTAGCAGGTGTGGCCACCTGGTTGATCCTGCCAGTAGCATATGCTTGTCTCAAAGATTAAGCCATGCACGTGTAAGTACACACGGCCGGTACAGTGAAACTGCGAATGGCTCATTAGATCAGTTATGGTTCCTTTGATCGCTCCATCTGTTACTTGGACAACTGTGGTAATTCTAGAGCTAATACATGCCGACGAGCGCTGACCTCCCGGGATGTGTGCATTTATCAGACCAAGACCAATCCGGGCTCGCCATGCCGCTTTGGTGACTCTAGATAACCTCGGGCCGATCGCACATCCCTGTGACGGCGACGATGCATTCGGATGTCTGCCCTATCAACTTTCGATGGTACTTTCTGTGCCTAGCATGGTGACCACAGGTCACGGGGAATCAGGGTTCGATTCTGGAGAGGGAGCCTGAGAAACTGCTACCACATCCAAGGAAGGTAGCAGGCGCGCAAATTACCCACTCCCGACTCAGGGAGGTAGTGACGAAAAATAACAATACAGGACTCTTTCGAGGCCCTGTAATTGGAATGAGTACACTTTACACCCTTTAATGAGGATACATTGGAGGGAAAGTCTGGTGCCAGCAGCCACAGTAATTCCAGCTCCAATAGTGTATATTAAAGTTGCTGCAGTTAAAAAGCTTGTAGTTGGATCTTGGGATCAAGCTGGTGGTCCGCCGCGAGGCGAGCTACTGCCTGTCCCAGCCCCTGCCTCTCGGTGCCCCCTTGATGCTCTTGACTAAGCGTCCTGGGGACCCAAAGCGTTTACTTTAAAATAATTAGAGTGTTCAAAGCAGGCCGGTTGCCTGAATACTTCAGCTAGGAATAATGGAATAGGACTCTGGTTCTATTTTGTTGGTTTTCAGAACTGGGGCCATGATTAAGAGGGACGGCTGGGGGCATTCGTATTGTGCCGCTAAAGGTGAAATTCTTGTCCGGTGCAAGACGAACCAAAGCGAAAACACTTGCCAAGAAAGTTTTCATTAATCAAGAACGAAAGTCGGAGGTTCGAAGACGATCAGATACCGTCGTAGTTCCAACCATAAACGATGCCGACTAGTGATCTGGCGGTGTTATTCCCATGACCCGCCGAGCAGCTTCCGGGAAACCAAAGTCTTTGGGTTCCGGGGGGGGGGGGTATGGTTGCAAAGCTGAAACTTAAAGGAATTGACGGAAGGGCACCACCAGGAGTGGAGCCTGCGGCTTAATTTGACTGAACACGGGAAACCTCACCCGGCCCGGACACGGAAAGGATTGACAAATTGATAGCTCTTTCTCGATTCTGCATCCTAGACGCGCACGACCCACAGCCCGGGGAGCGGGATTCCCTTCCGCCGGAGGGTGGTCCGTGACCTAGCAGATGGGACGGGGAAGCCCGGCGCGGTTGGGTTAACCTGTCGGGGGACGTCCCCCCGACCGGGGAGAGAGGGAGGCCCGCCCCGAGCGGTGCCCCCATCCTCTCCTCACCGAGCCGACCCCTGAGCCGCCGCACCGGGCGGGGGTGCGCTCCTCCACCCTGACCCACCAGCGGGCTGGGCGTCAAAGCGGGCGCACCATGGTCGGCAGGGAAGCCCCTGAGTGGGAGCAGCCGGGAGCCGAGCGAAGCCCGGCAGTTCTCGAGTGACACCTCCCCAGGGCAGACAGGGGCCCAGCATGCCGGGCGAGCCCTGAGCCATGGCGCAGCCGGGTGTACTCGACAGGCAGGCGTCGAGGTTCCTGCCGCCCATGTCCACGTGGGCGAGCGGTGGCCAGGCTCGCCGGCGAAGCAGGTGACCTTCCCTCTCAACCAGGTACCTGGAGCTCAGCCCCGTGCGGCCGGGCTGCGATTTGAAGTCTCTAGCGGTCCCACCCGAACCCCCTGCCCATGCTGACTCCGGTCCGCCTCTCCGTCCAGCTCCCCGAAAGGGGCGTGGGTGGAGGGGGTCGGGGCCGGGGGCAGGCCGAGCAGCGGAGCATCCTGCCTCCGTCGCTGTGGGAAGCCCTGCCGCCGTGCAGGCTTCACGGGCTGAGTGCCTGGATGTTTTCTTTGGGTTTTCTCTTAACCTCATTAGTGCCAAGGACGAGGTATCTCGTCCTTGGGATTCCCTCCCTGTTGCCAAGGACGAGATACCCCCTGAAAGGGTAGTGGCCCTCCCCCTCCCACACCAAGTGGAAAGGGGGGGCACCCCTTGTAGCCCTCCCTGGGAGCAGATTTATGCCCCCATCAGGAATACATGAGGTGGCCCCCCCATCCAATTGGAGGCTGGGGGGGAGGGCCACCAGGAATAAGTGTGCAGGCCCCCCAAAGGATGGGGCCTGCAGGTTAGGGCCTCCCTGGGGGCAGATGGCTGATCATCTGCCCCCAGGGAAGGGGCAAAATGAAATTAAAAACATTACAAAAAGGAATTTTGGTGGGTGTGGGGGGCCACTAGCCAACAGGGATTTGTTTTACAGAAAAGGGGGGTGGCCCTCTCCCCCTCACCCCAAGGGAAAATGGGGGCACCCCTTGTAGCCCTGCTTGGGGGCAGATATCTGCTCCTAGGAAGGGGCATCTGACCCCAGGGAGGGCTGAATGAGATGCCCCCCTGCATTTGGTGTGGGGGGGGGTAGAGGGTCACCGGCCATTACATTAGAAAATTACCTGCCGGTTTAGGGTGCCCCTCAGCCCGCCCTAAAGTGTAGTGTACCATTTTCCATTTTTTTCTTTGTTTAGGAAACTTACCTTGGCGCAGAGGGGCACATTGGTTTGCCAATCTGGCCCCGGGGTGCCCAACCCTTACTGCCCCACCCACTGGGGGGCCTGTCCCACCATTTTTGGGGGCCCTCTACCCCCCCAACCAACTAGAAGTGTATAAAATATATACCTACTTTTTAACACAAAGCTTTGGTCAGTGTTTCCTTGTGCCATAGTACTGCTCAGCCACAGCTACCAACTAAATCTTTGTGGTACAGACTGATACCAAAGGGGATTTATTGCTCTAACCTGTAGTCCTAATCTTCTGTAGGGGTACCAGTCATTTGGTCGAAAACCAAATGGTCGAATGACCATTTGATCGATGTAAAATGGTTGAAAAAAAAAGGTCGATTTTTTAAAAATATATAAATAAATAAATAAATTCGACCTTTTTTTTCCGACCATTTTGATTCGATCAAATGGTCATTCGACCATTTATTTTTGACCAAATGACCGGACACCCTTCTGTAGTGCTCCCTAAGGGAACTGCACAGGATTCTGCCTAACACTGGCATACAGCATTGAGGATAAAAGTATTGGATTTACATTTTATAGTTCAAATAACGACAAGGCTAACTATCACAAAAAGTTTATTTTGAACTAAGTCAAAAATGTGGAAAGTTGCAGCCAGGAGACCCTCCTTACTAATACTGCTGATTATTTAAGGGATCTGTGTAGACAGAAAGGTCTTCCTGTCAAAGGCAAGAAATTAGAAATGATTGATAGACTGTTAGAGAAACAAAGTCTGGACAGTGGTGCTGTAGTGCCCACTACCCCAGCAAATGTAGCAAACCTTGAGGAAAATAATGTTGAAGATGTTATTGTTGAAACAGATGAGGAAGAGGAGGAGAATAGTGTCACCCCCTCTGGGCCCTCTACCTGCTCAAAGGCCTCAACCTATGGCTACTGGACCCTTCCCAGGTCCCACATTAAGTACTGAATTTATCTCACTAGAAAAAATTAGACTTGAACTAGAATTCAAAACAATGAGTGCCCAAACTGAACAGAGACATCAAGAACTAAGGCTCAAAGAAATGGAGCTCAACCATGAGCTCGAGATGAAAAAAATTGTCTTTGGAAAATGCTTCTCTCCCCGAATCTTCTAGATCTTCCAGTCCAAAAAGACCCCGGATGCCTAAAGAGATTGTGGGTATGTATGAACCTAAATTGAATGCATTAGATTGGCTTGCTATGTTTGAATACAATCACGGGCTCCAGGATATCACAGGGAATCAGCTGATCCCTTGGTTATTCTCTAGGCTCCCCCCTGTTGCATCTGATGTGGTAATGGAGTTGGGGGGAGGTGGATAGAATGGATTATGAATGTGTAAAGCTAGCTTTGATAGCTAGATTTGGGAAGACTCCTTCCCAGCACCTTAAGAGGTGTAGGACCCTCAAAAAGCATGATAGTACCCCTTGGGCTACTTGGGTGAATGAGTGTTTGAAGAACTTATAGGGATGGATTAAGGGTTATAGAGTTTAAGGAATGGTTTGGTCAGAAATATTATTGTCCCTATGGTTCGGCCATGTGGTTTTAACCATAATTCAATCGATCGTACAAATATTTCCTGTTCACCTTACCCGAGTTTTCGTCTGTTGAACACAAGCGAAATCAGGCAGCAGGGCGCGGCCATCTTGTGATAATCTTATCACTTGCCGCATCGCCCTGGGTGACCTGCGTTTGCGGCACTAGATCATATCCCCCGCCCCTGAGCCTGACATCACCAAATCATTTATATTCCCCGCCTCTCTCCATGACGTTGCTGGGCAGCGTGGCCAAAAACGCCCAGTCGTCACCTACGCGACTAGACGAGGAACCCGGAAAACAACACAGATCATCTCACTGCGCGGCGCATCACAATTAGGAATATGAAACTGTACTTTAAGAGGAGACAACAAGACTGTACAATTGGTAAAGTACATTTATTTCACATTAAATGTTTCGATAACATTCGGCGTGTGACCAAATCAATTAAAATTGAACTTTTTTCTTTGCTCTCGTTTCATAAATCCGCAAATGTTTATCGTGAGTCATTCACTGTTCCTTTTGAGTACACAGGGTGTTAGTTTTGGGTAATCGAAGCACTTCTGTCGCACGGTGAATTGCAAGGCTGGTGCTTCAATTTGGCACTAGAGCACCGTAAAGGTTGTTATGTTGCTCCTAGCTGCCGGTACCGCGTACGGACAGATTGGACCTTGTCTGTCGTCCCAAAATACGGTCAAGTAGATCCAGCGATTGACATGTAGCTGCAGTTGGCGGTTGAAGAAGCCATCGGTCGGGGTCTGGAATAGATGATAATCGCAGAACGGCACGATGATCCCGTTTGCAAAAGATAAAAATCGAAAAGTGTCTCAGTAGCCGATCTTTATTACAATTATTCATTTCCTTTATTAGCGCAGAGGTGACACAATGTGAACTGAGAGAATACAACGTGGAATATCAAAGTACTCTGCTATTTGTTTCTGCGGATAGTGCGAATGAGAATGTTGAGCACTAACCGTAATGCGTAAACTGGGGCAAGAATTCGAGGTGCAAAAACAATGTAATGATTTATTAGCGTAGAGCCAGGGAGAAACGAGTGGTGGTCTACATGCGTCTCGATGCTGGCCTGCCCCTGTTGCCAGAGGTGCGGCCAGGATTGTCTAACAAGTGGGGCCTGAAGCTAATGTAGTTGGGCGCACCACAGTGACATTAACATCTGTAAATTCCTACACAGTGCTGCTGAGTGAACGTCTAGACATTTTGGGTGGGCCTTGCCCCTCAGGCCATACCCTGTCTACGCCTCTGCCTGTTGCCCAGTAGATAGAAGTACTAGCACTTCATTGCAATATGCCAAACAGAAAGAACAAGTACAATGTCACCCATCAGTAACGGTCAGCTATTCGTATTTCGATTAGTTCTGGTATGAAATCGTCTAAAGAGAAACTTACATTATATTTGCAATTTCCATTCTCTAGGCGTAATGCAGACCGTGATGCAGAATCCTCCGTTCATGTCAACGTTTTCTCAAAAACTGAACTTATATGTAACTAGGTGCAGTTTCGGAATGGGCAACCTTATCATATCATACGTTATTACACCCCCCTTCAATTCAATCCCTTTCGGAATGGTCCCTGCCTCTCAAGGTCAAAAAACAATAGAACCTTATACTGTGCGAGGGACCCGTGGGGCCTCAGAGCTCCCAAGCCGAAATTCAAAGCTGGTGACCTTCACTCAAAATGAACGTACATTCTTGCTTTGCAACATCCCGTGTCAACGCATCCATGAGAATTCTGAAACACGGGCTCAGGAAATAGGGGTCCGCTCGTTGTTCGTGGTGCTGCTCAGCCGTAGGTAAAATTCGCCAATAGGGCCACCTCTGCTTATCTCATGGCCTCCTACCCCATGGCATGTTTTCACAGTCAGTACTTCTTGCGTGCCTAGAATGTTTTGTGGCCTAGGTATAATTCCTTTTGTAGGTCCAGCAGTTATTCAGCTTTTTGCGGAACTTTATTGCAAGTCAACTGCCAAAACCCAAATATTGTTACACACTGTTACCCATTGTTCATTAACACGAAAAATGACGGTCCCACAGTATCTCAACTAAACTGTGAAAGCAAATCGTAATAATTGTAATATATTTTTAAGAAAAGGACTGAGAGGATAGATTTCAAAAGACAAAATGCATACTTTATTTATACAGATTATAGAAACATTTTTTGCAAAAATAAAAACAGACGGTCATCATTTCAACCGGGATTTGAACGATTTAACAAGCTCTGCTTTGGGTGGACATGGGACGCTGGCAATGTTTTG
This sequence comes from Ambystoma mexicanum, assembly GCF_040938575.1. Classification (NCBI taxonomy): domain Eukaryota; kingdom Metazoa; phylum Chordata; class Amphibia; order Caudata; family Ambystomatidae; genus Ambystoma; species Ambystoma mexicanum. Next base: position 765,011,863 of record NC_090937.1, on the reverse strand, counting down.
TGGCAATGTATGTGTGCTCTGAACAGATTTGTGCACGATTCCAGGATTATGCATCTCAACGACATTAACAATTAGATCTTTCACAAAATCGAATTCCATTTCATCATATACTGGCTTGACCACCCATTTTTTGGTTCTTTTTGTAAAGGCCATATTGTAGCGAAGCATCCCTAAGTTTCCAGCTGTCCTAGATTGTTCATGGCCCACATTCTCGTTATGCGCTAATACTGCTAGTAAAGTTCTACATTTCATCCCCTGGATGCCAAAATGCAATCTCTTTGGCCTGTACTTTAGGCACATATTGTGGAACACCTCCAAATCTCCTGTGTGACAGAATTCTGTGAGTCCCTTCAGATCTCTTGATAGAGTTTTATCAAACACAATCTTCTCAAGGGCTTTGTGTGGAGCTGAAGATGATATCAACCACTTCTTCTTCCGTGCCTGCTCTGGGGACAAAGGGCCGTGTTCACATTGGTGGAAATGTTGGTTTTCTGTCCAGTGGTGAACATTGGAACAGTGGTGCATCAGTGAGCACCATTTTACCAGTAGAATTTCCACAGACCCATCACATGTTTTGAAGCTCCACCAAAGATGGTTGCTGAAAGACTGCGACCATTGCAAAATACTTTCAAAACCTTTTTTTTCCCCTGCAGCCGAGATTCTTTTATTAATTGATTTGGCAACATGCCATACATCAAACTGATGTTTAATATTTGGATACTGCTCTCTCATTGTCTTGGCTATTGAAACGTGTCTGTCCGTGGCTATGAGTACGATTTGCATTCCCCTCGATTGTAGATCTTCCAGTGATTTTATAAAACCTAGTTTCTCCATGGCCACCGAGGATTTACATTGGGACACCTGCACGACCACCGAACTCACAATTTTCTTACTTTCCATGTCCTGAAGATGGTAGGTGCAGTATTTAGCAGAAAATCTGGGGCTGTCACACTGTCCATCGCCGGCTAGCCTGAACCGTTTGTCGGGGAATGTACTTTCAATAGCCAATTGTTCAATTTTCCAAGCATCACTGATGGCAGGGAATAGATAATCACGTTGGTATTTATAGTATTGCGTTTTGGAAATGAAATGGATTCCCAAAAACTGAAAGAAACTGGATAACTTTGTGAAACTAGAGCCACTGAAAAGTAAAGCTGATGCACACAGTAGATTGCCAGCTGGCAGTTTCCCCAGCATCGGTTGAGCGGACCATGAAAATGCTTTATGTGACCTTTCACAGGTGGCATGTATTTTCAGGTTATTGCCTCTTGTTAGACGAGTCACGCTCACCAATGACTTTCCACATACTTCCCCTCCCACTGAATGCACACATTTCACCATCTTTATAATCTCCATCAAGCTGCTGTTGAATACTATGTATTTGGCCTCTTTTATAATACTGTCATCAGGTAACATTGTTCTTTCGGACTGACCCGTGGTAGACATATCATCAAAACAGGACATACTATAGTCGATATCTTTGTCTGTTTCGTCGGTCAATAGTGTTGATGCTTCAGTTTCTGTCATTTCAACATCTGTTACTTGACGATGGATAGGAGAAAACATCAATGTGGACTGTTTTTTTGGGGGGCACTTTATTGGCGGGTGTCGATTGTGTCAAGTGCTCATCGAGTAATGTAAAACTATCCTCTATAAATTCAATTGCACCTTCCTCTGGCGGAGCGGGCGCATTGTAGCAATGGTCCAAGAACACTTTGCTGGAATCACCGGTCTTATTAAAGACGCGCCTCAATAAATAGTTCCTCCATGGTGAAAACAGTTTGGCAAGCAGCATCCGTCATTTGTATCGCTGTCTGTGTCTGCATAATCCGTACTCGATTGGGCAACTACAGGACAGATAAGAAAAGGGATGTTCAGTGTATATCCAACATACAGTGTTGTACAAATGACATTAAAAAAAGCACATAATGAAGGCCTTGGCACAAAACTTTTGCCAACAATAGAAAGTGTTTATAACTAACCTTATTTTTATTTTTTTTCTTTGAAACCTTCGTTTCTCTAACATCAGCAAACTGGCGGACCGACTCTGACACACATTCCTCCGGTTCAATATACAGATCTTGTATACATCCCTACAAAAGATATTATCCATTTAAAATAAGTCATTGGCATTACACATCTAATTAGACAGACTTTCTTTTATTCGATGGTACTGTCAGTGCGCATACCTCTGGATCCGGAGCAACTGTATGTTCTGGTTCCAGAACACCCACAATGGATAATGTAATTGTACAGGACTCTGCAGCATCTCCCTGAAACACAGTACTTGCATTAGTAAGGTCGAAAAGATTGGAAACGGGCCAAAGACGACAAAGGTACATATCAACAGTAAAGTGGCAAAGAAACATTGTGCAATGCAATGATACGTTGCGAAAATATGATCAGATTATCTCGTCCTATTGAGCTATGATGACCCATACATCTGACACCGGATCTACTACGAGGGGTGTTCAGATTGTAGTGGACGCTTCAGCATCTCCCTGAAACATAGTACTTGCATTAGTAAGGTCGAAAAGATTGGAAACGGGACAAAGACGACAGGCACCCACCTGGAGGGCTGCGGGACGACGTCCTCGGACCTGGCTGCTCTATCCCCGATTTCGGCTCGACGGGAGAGGGGTCTCGCGACGCCTGAACTTACTGCCGTTTTCCTGCCGCGGACATACACATGCGCCACGGAGTACTGCGGTTGACGGCACCAGCTTGTGTGCCAAGCCTCGTTCCCGTTCCGGCATGCCGCATGCACGGGCCGCTCCGCGCTCCAAGCCTCGGCTTCATGCCATGTGCTTTAAGTAGCATTCGAGTGCAGAAACGAATTGTGTCTTAACGCGGTTCGTTCCTGACTCGCCGCTGCTCTTCCCCTTGTGTTTTCCTGCTCCTGCTTTGTTCCCTTGAATTCCCGTTCCAGTGCCAGTCCTTCTCCCCTTTCTGCTCCTGACTTCCTTGGGTCGGGGTTCCTTGAATCCCTGGGGTCCCTGCTTCCTCTTTGGGGGGGGTGGTTCTCCTCTCCTGGGGCTTCAGTCTTCCCTGGTTCCCCCTCATTGAGTTTCCTTCCTTGCCTGTCCCGCCAGGGTACCATTCTCTGGCCTGATTCCTAGCTTCAGCTCTCCTGCTCCACTTGGAGACCAGCCTCCGGCCTGATTCCCAGCTTCAGTCCTCCTGCTCCGCCTGGATACCAGCTCCTGGACTGTATCTCTACTCCAGTTCCTATCAACTTCTTCTGGAGACCAGCTACCGTCTGTTCCCCTTGTTTTCTCAACCTGAACTGTGTTTTCTCAGCTGGTTCTCAGTGTGTCTCCACCACTTCTCTGCAAGGATTCAGAGGATCCCCTCTTCAATCTTCAACCAGCATCCTTGGACTCTTTGGACTTCCCTTCAGCTCCATTTACCTTCCCTGTCAGTGCTTGCACTGTCTTGACATCACGTAAATCCACAGGGAAGAGTTTTCGTGGCGTCAGGAGTTGGTCCCCATCCATACCTGTATCATCAGGGCTGGGTTGGGGCTGCTTCCTTGCGTCACCTTTTCATCTACCGGCTTCCTGTTCAACTAGCCTGGCTTCTCCAGTACGAGCACCTCCCGGAAATAAAGGTACATCACGGTCACGTGACGCACACCATAACAGATTAAGACACCTAACTACCAGTTCAGATTCCAAGATGGATGATACTGAAGAATTAAGAAATGAGATTAGGGCCTTACGCACCGAGATGTCGGCTCTACACCAGGAAAATCTTACTTTACGTCAATTGGTGGCTCAAGGAGTCGCTTCAAGTACCTCAGCTGAATCAGTGATGGCTCAGACCAGTCCGGTGAAATTCGATGGTGATCCTCGGCGAGTGGCTGAGTTTTGTAATCACTGTAGGATCCATTTCCTGTGTCGCCCAACACATTTCAACCAGGACAAGGCCAAGATAGGATATATTTTGGGTAATTTGACTGGGAATGCGTTGGCCTGGGCTACACCCCTGGTGGTAGCCAAGAGCCCCATTTTGAAGGATTTCGTTGCTTTTGAAAAAGCTTTTTTGGAAGTGTTTCAGTTGCCCAATCTTGCTGCGACAGCCCAAAATCAGCTCATGCATTTAAGGCAAGGATCGAGTGACATCATTTCCTACATTAGCCGTTTTCGACAATTGGCCGGAAGTCACTCAGAAAACACTGTTCTGAAGGGGACAGAGAGGCACACAAGGACGAGTTGCTTCATATTCCCGAACCTGACACTCTGCAGTCTCTTCAGGAACAAGTTTTACGAATTGACCACAGGTTAGCTGAGAGGCGGAGCGAGAGACGTTGTTCGGAAAGAACACTCCCACGATTTTTGCCTGTACCACCCAACGCTTCTGGTTCCTCTGGGTCTACACCTGAACCAATGCAATTGGGAGCTGTCAGAGGCCCCTTATTGGATGTTGAGAAGAAACGTAGAATAGACCTCCAAATGTGTTTGTATTGCGGGGTCTCTGGGTATTATCTCAGCACCTGTCCTCTATGACCACTCTGGAAGTCGGAAAACCAAAAGGCCTGTTGTATGTAGGGAAGGCAACGATGTGCCCTTCTTCCTTTTCTTCAGTCCTTCGAGATAATAAGCAGGTTAGACAACCCATGCAGCCAGTGGTACTCATGGCCTTGAGTATCAAGGTCTCCTGGCCGCGTAAAGAACCCATTGAGGTTTTGGGGTTGTTGGATTGTGGTGCTTCCGGCAATTATATCGATGTTGATGTCGATTTTGTTGCTAGGAATGGGATGACCTTGCTAGAGAAGAAATGTGCTTCAATGGTGGAAATTATAGATGGACTCCTTTGTTCTCTGGCCCAGTCCATCAACATACGGGGACCTTGCGACTACAGATTGAGGGACATCAGGAACAGATATCCCTGGATGTTAACAAGACACCCACGTATCCCATAATCCTTGGGTTACCCTGGTTGTTACATCACAATCCAAACATCAATTGGGAGACTCGGACATTAGTATTCTGTTCTAACCGCTGTGTACAGGAGTGCTGTGGTATTGAATCCTCTGCCATGACAGTTTCCATCTCAACTCAGACTGATGGCAGGCCTTGCCTATATTCGGTTGCTTTAATACCATGCAAGTATTCCGAATTTCAGGGGGGGGGGTTTCTGAACCTAAGGATATTCCATTACCTCCTCACAGAACCTTTGATTGCACCATTGACCTATTACCGGACTCTGTGATACCACAAGGCAAGGTGTATTCTTTAACTACACAGAAGAAGGAGGGGTTACAGGAGTATCTAGAGGAATGTCTCCAGAAAGGATATATTGCACTGTCTAAATCTCCTGCAGGATTTCCCTTATTTTTCGTCAAGAACAAAGAGAGTACCCTACGGCCATGCGTCGATTACAGGCAACTAAATGACATCACCAGGAAAGACAGATATCCACTTCCTTTGATACAGACTATTATGGAATCCCTGCATAATGCCAGAGTGTTTACCAAGTTCGATCTCCGAGGGGCCTATCATCTGGTGCGCATAAGACCCGGCTATGAATGGAAAACTGCATTCAAAACACCATTAGGACACTACGAATATCGGGTTATGCCCTTTGGGTTATGCAATGCCCCTTCATTCTTCCAGCGTCTCATGGACCATATATTTGCCGATTTAATCGAGATTTCTGTTTGGGTGTATTTGGATGACATTTTGGTATTTTCCAAAGATCTCAAGGAACACACAACTCAGGTGAAGGAGGTTCTTAGATGATTACAACAGACTCATCTATATGCCAAGGCTGAGAAGTGTCTTTTTCATCAAGACCATATCGAATTCCTTGGGTACGTTATCAGTGCTTCTGGCATACATATGGACCCCGCTAAAGTCTGTGCCATCTTGGAACGCAAGTCTGCTAGTGATCTGCGATCTCTTCAACGTTTCCTTGGTTTCATCAATTTTTACCAGCGTTTCATTCCATCTTTTTCCAAGTTGACCGCCCCTCTATCCAGTTTGACCAGTATCAAGAAGACCTTTGTTTGGGGACCGGAAGCCGCTGCCTCTTTTCAACAACTGAAGGAAGCTTTCAGTACTTCTCCGATACTTCATCATCCCCAGGAAGATAGGCCATTCATAGTGGAAGCCGACGCTTGAGATTTTGCAGTGGGGGCCATTTTGCTACAATATGACCCTGGATTGGAAGCAGAATTTTCACTGGCATATTATTCCAGGAAACTCACAGCCAGTGAACGAAATTATCCGGTAATAGAGAAGGAACTTCTGCCCATTAAGACCGCCTTTGAGGAATGGTGTTATCTTCTGTGGGGCCGGTTTCCTGTGGAGGTACGCACAGACCATCGTTACTTACAATTTCTGCATTCTCTTTAGTGCAGAACCTCGCGACAGGCTCGGTTGGCCTTCTTCTTTTTGCATTTTGACTTCAACATCACTTATGTCTATAACACCAGAAATGTGAAAGCCGATGCATTATCTCGCTCCTTGGAGGATGATATTAAACAAGAAGGTCGGGATCAACCTGTGTTAGCCCCGAAGCATTTCCTCCTGGCTCTAGTACCCTATCTACAGAAAGTTGCTCAAGAAACCTCAGTAGATCCTAGACGGTCTACATTACTGAAACACCCGCAAGTAAGTGAAAATGATGGTCTACTCTTTTTCTGGAGCAAGCTGTATTTTCCCACAGAAGACCTCCATAAAGCAACAAGGTTTACATGATTCCAAGATAGGGGGTCACCGTGGCATTCGGTCAACGCAGGAAATAATAGCCCGACAATTCTGGTGGCCAGGATGGGCTACTCAAGTTAAGCAATATGTTGAGTGCTGCCCTGTTTGTGCCCAAGTGAAGATCCCGCGCAAGAGACCTTTGAGCTTGTTGCATCCTATGGAAAGACTGCCATACCCATGGCACATAATTGCCACAGACTTTATTGTGGATCTTCCGCTCTCCGAAGGTCACACCTGTATTATGGTGGTGGTGGATTGCTTTACCAAGATGGCGCACTTCATTCCCTTTGAGAAGATACCTACAGCGACTCAAATGGCATGGTCTTTTCTACATAACATCTTCCGTTTACATGGTCTACCAGAAAAGATAATATCCGATCGGGGTTCCCAGTTTGTTTCATCTTTCTGGAGTCAGCTTTGCCAACATTTGGGTATTCATCGAGCCCTCAGTTCTGGTCACCATCCACAAACCAATGGACAGACCGAAAGGACTAATCAAACTCTGGAACAGTATCTGTGCTGTTTCACCAACGCTTCTCAATATGACTGGATGTCTCATCTTGCCTTGGCCGAAGTGGCTTACAGCAATTCTGTTCACTCAGCAACTGGACTCAGTCCCTTTTTTCGTTCCTCTGGTCTTCACCCCAAATTGCTGCCTCTTCCTTCTGTTCAGTCCAGTATTGTTCCTTCTGCTGATCAACTGGTCTCTGAGATTCAAAACCTCCACCATCGGGCTGCTGGTACCCTGGCTCAGGCACAAGAGAGTATGAAGAAAACTGCCAAAAATGTCAGAGTCTTGCGCCTTCATTTCAGGTGGGGAATCTGGTGTGGCTATCATCCAAAGATTTGCCAGCCCGGAACCTTCCTCTGAAATTGGCCCTCAGATTCCTTGGTCCGTTTCGCATAACTAAACAAGTTTCCCCAGTTGCCTTTCGGCTAGCCCTGCCTGCATCTTAGCGAGTTCACCCAGTGTTTCATGTTTCCCTGCTGAAAGTCTATCGACCCAACCCCTATGGTCATTCCCACTCTCGACCGGCTGCAATTGATATTGGGGGTACACCTGAATTTGAGGTCCAGGAGATTTGTGATTCCTGTTATCATAGGGGGAAGTTGCAATTTTTTGTGGACTGGAAGGGTTATCCCGCCTGTGATCGCACTTGGGAACCTGTGGGTAATGTTCATGCACCCTGTTTAGTGCGGGAATTCTATTCTTGTCATCCCTGGAAACCGGGTGCTCCTGGCCTTTCCAAGGGGGATCATGGTGTTAGGACACCCACCTGGAGGGCTGAGGGACGACGTCCTCGGACCTGGCAGCTCTATCCCAGATTTCGGCTCGCCGGGAGAGGGGTCTCCCGACGCCCAAACTTGCTGCCGTTTTCCTTTCGCGGGCGTACACATGCACCGCGGACTACTGCGGTTGACGGCACCAGCTTGTGTGCCAAGCCTCGTTCCTGTTCTGGCAGGGCCGCGGCACATGTGCAGGCCGCCCCGCGCTCCAAGCCTCGGCTTCATGCCGTGTGCTTTAAGTAGTGTTTGAGTGCAGAAACGAATCGTATCTTAACGCGGTTCGTTCCTGACTAGCCGCTGCTATTTGCCTTGCGTTTTCCTGCTCCTGCTTTGTTCCCTTGGATTCCTGTTCTAATGCCAGTCCTTCTCCCCTTTCTGCTCCTGACTTCCTTGGGTCTGGGTTCCCTGAATTCCTGGGGTCCCTGCTTCCTCTGGGGGGTGGTTCTCCTCTCCTGGGGCTTCAGTCTTCCCTGGTTCAGCCTCCTTGAGTTCCCTTCCTTGCCTGTCCTGCCAGGGTACCAGCCTCTGGCCTGATTCCCAGCTTCAGTCCTCCTGCTCTGCCTGGATACTAGCACCTGGACTGTATCTCTACTCCAGTTCCTATCAGCTTCTTCTGGAGACCAGCTGCTGTCTGTTCCCCTTTTTTTCTCAACCTGAACTGTGTTTTCTCAGCTGGTTCTCAGTGTGTCTCCACCACTTCTCTGCACGGATACAGAGGATCCCCTCTTCAATCTTCAACCAGCATCCTTGGACTCTTTTGACTTGCCTTCAGCTCCATTTACCTTCCCGGTCAGTGCTTGCACTGTCTTGATGTTACGTAAATCCGCAGGGAAGAGTTTTCGTGGCGTCAGGAGTTGGTCCCCATCCATACCTGTATCATCAGGGCTGGGTTGGGGCTGCTTCCTTGTGTCGCCTTTTCATCTACCGGCTTCCTGTTCAACCAGCCTGGCTTCTCCAGTACGAGCACCTACCGGAAATACAGGTACATCACGGTCACGTGAAGCACACCTTAACAATCAACAGTGAAGTGGCAAAGAAACATTCTGCAATGCAATGCTACGTTGCAAAAATATCATCGGATTATCTCGTCCTATTGAGCTATGAAGACCCAACACTCTGACACCAGATCTACTACGAGGGGTGTTCGTATTGTAGTGGACGCTTCAGCATCTCCCTGAAACACAGTACTTTCTTAGTGATGTCGAAATGATTGGAAACGGGACACACAATTTTGAAAGACCACATAGGTACTTATCAACAGTAAAGTTGTAAAGAAACATTGTGTAATGCAATTATAGATTGCAAAAATATGATCACATTATCTAGAATTCCGTACATAAAACCAGTCTGGAACAGAATAGCTAGGTAAGATTACCTGATACCTCAAAGTGGTTGATGACTCCAGGCAAGAAATGGTTGTTGAATCTTGTTCCTTCATATTCGGTGGATAGTCATGGAGTGGTAAAGGGAAAGTATTATTCGATTTAGAAATTCCAACATTACAAAACGGCATGTAAGGAGACTGAATAAGAGATAATGACACTCATTGAAATGCATAATATAGCATAGTTATCCATCCCCATAAATCATTTTTCTAAGTGGGTCCTACAAAACAAGGACTGATGTTTAGCAAAAAAGTCATTATTTCAACAGCTATTCAATCACATAAATATTGAAAGTACTATAAGTGGCATTTACACCGAAAATACAGGCGTAAAGCTAAATCCGGAAGCTTGACTCACCTGTGGCGGCATTTTCACGAGTAAAGTCGGAATAGCGTTTGGGAGCAATTTCCGAGTTTTTCTCGGTTGATTTCTCTTTGTGTACAAGGATGTCTCGTACATATCCGGTGAGAAGTGCAGGCTGCAGATGCGGTATCGATGACCCCTCTTGTCCTCCAAGACTTGGTTGACTCTTCCAAGGTCTTCCAGTGGATATCCGCAACGTCTGACCCATTCTCTTATTCGATCAACAGTCTTAGGGAATACATGCATTGTAATGCCTCTGGATTTGTCATGGGTCTTCGAAGGGCAACCGAAAATAGAACATGCAGGCATTGTTGTAAATTCTGCAAAATAAAGGTCAACATTATTAGAAAATTATTTTGCATAAGCATGTGCGAAAGAATGAATTGGACCATACACTGTTCGATGCACGCTTTCCTTTGGGCACCACAGCAAAACCAGTGCAGCGTGTGCGGCTGTATTATAGGATAAATTTCACAAATGATTCATTGATGTGTTGAAAATCAGAACATGTTAGTCGTCCCTTGAATGTTCTATCATGCACGAAAATGAAACATGCTTATACTATAGGCACGGTCCGCGAAGGATGCAATACGATGCCAATTGACAATGATAAAAATTGATATACGATAACATAACAAAAGAAACTCAAGTCAATAGCAATGATACAAACTAACATAGCACTACGGAGTTAGATACTTCGGAATAGATATACATTTACAAATAAAGGAGATATGATTAGGATACATGTCCTTACCTTGACCAACAAACAGTTGGATTCAGCAAGCAGAGTAATTAGTGGCAGGAGAACAGGGAGCTGTTCACAGGTAGCACACTGACGAGTTCACTCGAAGCGGTCACATAGTAGCACGTTCATGAGTTGACTTGCAGTGCTCAGGATTTTCTCATGGTAAATATCTAGTGGTTTATAAAGATTAACAAAAAGGGGTGTGTTTGTGAATGAATGACGTGTATATGTCGTGGCATTATGTACATTGCAGGGACGTGGTCTGCTTTAGGGGAGGCCTGCCTGGAGGCACGGGCTCTGAGGAGGCCATGTGAGCAATGGCCCCTGGGCGTGGGATACCTTTTGAAGTGTACATGTTGTTTGGCAACTTGGCCGTTTGCACCCCTGACAGCCCCCCATGGCAGCGCACATCCACTGGTGCGAACTGCCTTTGACAGTGGGGGGTGGGATGGATGGGCCGGGAGGCGAGCAGACAAGGCACTGGAACATTGGAAATTTGGTTTCTTATTTTGATGGCACAAAAATACTACACATTGTAAAGGTCTGGTTGCAGCTCAGCGAGGGAAAATCCCCTGTACTGACCACTGTCGCTGGGGAAAGTTTGTCTAATGGCGCCAACGACACAGGTGGGTATTACTCATCGAACACGGTGTCCAAGCCTCCCATCTAGCCACCATGTGTACAAACGATAAGCCACCAGCCGGTACCACCTATGAAAGAGAAAGATACAATCTGTTTTTAAATGTCCAAGATAAGTGTATTAAACCCTGGTTGTCAATGACAATTCTTGTATGCAATGGCATTTTTGCCAGGACAAATGCTAACTAGACACTGCACAATATTGAACGACTTTTATGCGACTATTACTAGAGAATTGCAAGACTAAACGGATATGACAATGATATCTTGAAGTTACGAGAATATAGGGGACAACCGTGAAATAGTAGTGGCCTAACTGACATCACAACCAGACTACACTTACTCGTTGCTTGGATTACGAGGGCAAACTGTTGCGTGAAGTTCGTGCATAAGTACCATCAAAATCCTCAACACGGACCGTGTGAGACAGACTGCCTTGAAGTCTGGCAGCTCGGTAACGCATTGCGGCTGTGGATCGCCTTGCGATATGTAGGACAAGCATCCAGAGTTTTCTCGGTAGCAGCAGTTCTCCACCTCGGTTGGCATTAGCGCGCACCGATTGCAGGTACACCAGGTGGAAACGCCGTCCATGCAACTAGGCCCAGGCTCTTCAGCTGTTGAAACGTCTGCCCAACTGTTGTCCAAATCCCCATCGTCTACAGAGCTTGCTCTTTCCAGCAATTCCTCCTCGGAATACTCGGGCTCACACAGGTAGGGCATTATTGTTGCCATTGTGGGGTAAAGAAACGAAAATAATGTATAGCGGTCGTACTGGTATCTGTTCACACGGGCTACAAGCAACGAAGGTAGCTGACCAGAGCACAGAAACGGGTCACAGAATACTCAAAGAAATACAGCGAGAGGAATGGAAAAGAAAATCTGCTGTTGTGTTGTGAAACACTCTGTTTATACTTGTCGAGGAAAGAGGCTTCCTGCCGTTTCCATGGAGACTCCCCATTAGCTGAGGCGCAGAGAATGTTGACACGAGACGTGCTTTGGCGTTGTGAAGTGGGCTGTACGTGTCTAGTGATGTCAGGCTCAGGGGCGGGGAATATGATTTAGTGCCGCAAACGCAGGTCACCCAGGGCGATTCGGCAAGTGATAGGATTATCACAAAATGGCCACGCCCTGCTGCCTGATTTTGCTTGTGTTCAACAGATGAAAACTCAGGTAAGGTGCATAGGAAATGTTTGTACAATCGATCGAATTATGATTAAAAGCACATGGCCGACCCATAGGGACAATAATATTTTTTGACCAAACCATTCCTTTAACACTTATGAAGGAATGAGAAATCTTGTAATGATGGAGTCCATCTATGATGCCTGCTCTCCTGAGCTCAGACAGCACTTGGCTGATTCAAAAGAACTGGATTCTAAGAAACTAGCTAAGGCTGCTGACTTGTGGGTTACCAACAGGGCTACTCACAAGGATTCAGGGGTAACTCAGAAAAAGGATGAGGGAAAGCAGCCTAAGAAAGACAACAAAGAGAATTCAAATAATTCCAATTCCAAAGAGGGCCGCAAACAAAATTCTAAGGGTAAGCCATAAGGGAAACCTAATCAGGCTAGTGCACCTTCTGGTCCCAGACCATAAGGAGGTCAGAACAAGCCACCATTCATAAAGACATTTGAAAAAAGTTATGTTTGTGGCTCTACTGATCATGTGAAAGGGGATCCCAGATGTAAGGGTAAACCTTCAGGGGACCACACCGTCTCCTTAGCCTTCGCTCTAGAGGAGGAAGTACATATGGCCAGTGGAAACTTTCAACTACTAGCTGAAGACCCCATTGGAGTCTCAGCTAGTGTATCTTTAGTCTCTCTAGGATTATGGGAACAACAGAATTTAGATGTGTATAATTCTATCCCTCCTAATACTAAAGAGTATTATAAAGATAGTTTCCTAGTAAATGGTCTGGAGACTCCTGCCATTAGAGACACTGGGGCCAGCATAACTGTGGTGGACAAATCTTTTTTCAAGGTGACGGATGTTGCTAAGGCACCCAAACACCTCACCAAGTTAGCTGGAGGGCCTGTGCAGATGCTTCCCCAATTACCAGCTCTCATCCAGTGCAATGAAATGACTGTCAGGATATCTGTGAGTGTACAATCTGAAGAACCAGGAAGGGTGCTGTTGGGCAATGATCTGAAAGAACTGGGGGTAGTGTCAAGTACTCCCAGACTTCCTAGTAAGAGATTACAGGAGCTTAACAGACCTGCAAGTGAAAGGACCTTGAGGGGTTCTCCTGAGGAGATGATAGAAAAAGAAATCACTCCTACTCCACTGGAGTTACTAACTGCTATTTCAAAGCAACCAGAAGCAAAGGGGAAACCCAAGCCTTCAAAGAAGAAACCAGCAGAAGGCACTCCAGTGTTGCGAACCAGGAAATCTCCTAGGTTGTCAAAAAATCACACCTGTGATTCCTCCTCCAGCTGAGGCTGAGAGTGAGGTACAACCCTGTGTGGTTGAACTAGAGCCCGAGGACTCTGATCTAGTAGAAGGCCAGGAACTCATTGGAGATCTTGACCCTGTGGACCATCCTGAGCTGCAGCCTTTATTGGCAGAAGGAGGCCCTAACAGGGCAGACTACAGTATGGGACAAAGAGCATGTCCAACTCTGAAAGGTCTTCACCACCAGGCAGCTTCTCAGCTTGAAGGGCAAGAGCCTGGGGAGTACAGGTTACACTGGGAAGATGGCCTCTTCTATAGTGAACCAACAGAGTCAATCCCTGGGGACTACAAAAGACTTGTAGTGCCTCAAAATAACAGACTCCAATTCTTGCAACTAGCCCATGAGATACCTTTGGCTAGTCACTTGAGTTTCAAGAAGACCAAGGAAAGGCGCTCTCTCTACCTTTATTGGCCTAAAATGGGGGCTGAGGTAGATAAGTATTGCAAGAGTTGCCACACTTGCCAAACTTCTGGTAAAAGTGGCTCCAAGAACGTGGCACCTTTAGTGCCTCTCCCTGTGGTGGGAGTACCATTTGAGAGGTAGGAATCGACATTGTTGGTCCCCTTGATCCTCCAACTTCTTCAGGCAACAGGTTTATCCTTGTTGTAGTAGACCATGCTACTAGGTACCCTGAAGCAATTCCTATAAGGACTGTTACAGCTCAGGCTGTGGCTAAGGCCCTCCTTGGTATTTTTACCAGGGTTGGGTTTCCTAAGGAGGCAATATCCAACAGGGGGTCAAAGTTTATGTCCCACTACATGAAGGCCATGTGGAAAAACTACGGAGTTACCTACAAGTTCTCAACAGCATACCACCCTCAGACAAATGGGTTGGTAGAAAGGTTTAACAGAACCACGAAGAGCATGATAGGAGCTTTAGAGGATCCCCTTAAGAAAAAGTGGGATCTTCTACTGCAATGCCTTCTATTTGCATATAGAGAAGTCCCTCAGGAGGGAGTGGGTTACAGTCCCTTTGAACTTCTCTATGCGCGCCGATCAGAGGTCCATTGGCCCTGATCAAGGAGGGGTTGGAGAGTGCTCCTTCCCCCACACCAGACAGAGTCACTGACTATGTTATAGGACTCCGCAGAAGAATGTCACACATGATGGCTGAGGCAAATGATAACTTGAAAGCAGGTCAGGCTCTGGTCAAGCATTGGCATGACCAGAAGGCCAACTTGGTTGAGTTCGCTCAAGACCAGCTAGTAGTTGTTATGATCCCCACAAGGCAGAGGGTCTTGCAGGACAAATGGATGGGACCCTTCAAGATTGTGGGAAAACCTGCAGAGGTGAACTTTCTGGTGGACTTAGGCAATCCTAAGGAGGCTCCTAGAGTCTTTCACACCAACCGTCTAAAAGCTTATGTCTCGAGACCAGAACTGGGAGCTTTGCTTCTAGCTTCAGCTCAAGAGGAGGAGGAGTGTGAACCTCTACCTGACCTCCTCAGAGGCAAACCTTTAGATGAGAAAGTAGAAGGTGTTACTCTCTCTTCTAATCTGACACCTGAGCAACAAGAGGAGTCCAAAGTGTTGTTAAATCAATTTGCCCCTCTGTTTTCTCTAGCACCAGGCTTAACCCCTTGGGGCCAGCATGATATCAATACTGGTGACTGTTTACCTGTCAAAAGCAGAGGATACAGGATGTCAGAAAATGTCAGAACCCACATCAAAGGAGAGGTCAACAAGATGCTTGATCTCGGGTTAATAGAACCCTCTACTAGTCGATGGTCTATCCCAGTTGTGTTAGTACCATAGGGAGGATCCAAGGAGTTGCGATTCTGAGTGGACTATAGAGCTCTAAATGCAGTCACTAAGACTGATGCCCATCCTTTGCCAAGGACAGATGGGCTGGTGGATAGACTTGGCTCAGCCAAGTTCCTCAGCACATTTGATCTCACGTCAGGCTATTGGCAAATAGCCCTGACTGACCATGTGTGACGTTTATACACAATGATTGTAAATAAATACAGCTAAACGGAGATTGTATTTTAACTTGTTCGCAAAGTAACTTTTATTACCAACATATAACTCTTCTAAATTTTCTATGTTTTCTTTCAGGACTCAAATAAAAGGATACAGGTGGTCTCCCGATGCGTCTTCTGGTGAAGACAGAGTTTTCTTGGCCAAGCGGGATATAAGATTTCAGGTAAGTCTTTGTGAGTCTTCTTTTCTTTGGTGGATTATTTTATTCTTTGGGTCTTCTCTCCTACCATATACTCATTCTCTTATCCGGAATAGGTGTCTCTGCCTTTTATCGGGTTTTTTTTGTAAACCATAGAGTCTTTACTCTTTCAAGAGTTCCTTATTGGATTTAACTGAACAAGTCTCTTTGTATTCATTAAAGTCCTTAGGGGAATGTAGCTCATATCTTCATATTTACTTCTTTCTGTAACTTCATTGTCGGGGATTGCACAAGATGTAAATTGTTACCTTTCTTCTTCTTTCTCTATTTTATTTTCACTCCTCGACATGTACCTTTGATTCCTCTAGTGTCAACTCTCCCACCTTTATTTCATCTATATTTTGACTGTACTAGTCCTTCCGCCTCATATCCACTTTAAAATACACCCCTTTTCTCTCTCTTACCGGCTACAGATATGGGCTTCTGAATGGCTCTACTCGACCTTGACTCTGTTTCTCCCCTCTCTTCGGTCGTTCAGGGCTTCGGTCGACTCGACTTCCTCTGATCGAAACTCCTCCCCCTCGGCGCTCTCTGTATTGTATCCGCTGCTCGCCTTCGCGGCTCTCGAACACCGCGTTTCTTTCCTTCGGCGTTTTCGAGTTGGATCAGCTGTTCATATACGCGGCCTCCGCTTGAACGAAACTTCTATCCCCCGGAAGGCTCACCGGGTGATCAGCTGTTCGTCGTGACGGGCTCCGCTGAACGAAACTTCTCTCTCCGTAAGGCTCACCGGGTGATCAGCTGCTCGCATTCGCGGCTCTCGATGGCCGCGCCTCCTTTCTTCGGCGGATCAGCTGTTCCGTCTCCTGCGGCCTCTCCCCTTCTTCGGCTTCTCTCACCTTTACCAGGGACAATCTAAATAGCGATTTTTAACGCTCGCATATAAGAATAATCTCTTTAACTTCGGGTTAACTTGGTGCAACGGCACAACTTCCCTTTTCTCTTCTTCTCCCTCAGTAAGCCCAGTTTAAACCGTCGCTCTTTAAAACCTCCTCCTCGGTCTCCTGGCAACCAAAAAAAAAAAGAAAGGACAACTGTTGTCAGAAAACTTCATCTCCATCAACTCTTCTCTGTGATTGGTCTAATGACCTGTCAATTACTCCCTTCCATCAGATATGCTCAATTAACCCTTCATATGGTCTTTCTGCCTAGTATTAACAGAGCCTGAGCCAGCTGTTGTCTTTGTTATCGAATCAGCTACATTTTTATCACACACCCTCCCCTCTAGTCCCTTACGCTTGGTAAGGGAATTGTTCCGGGATAAGAAATCTGCCTGGGCCATTAATTTTCCTGGACGATGAACTGTCTTGAACGTAAAAGGTTGTAGTGATAAAAACCATCTCAGTACTCGGGGATTAGTATCTTTGTTACGGGCCAACCACACCAGAGGGGCATGATCAGTCACCAGTGTAAACTCTCTTCCTAATAAGTAATAGCGTAATGTCTCTATGGCCCATTTCACTGCAAGACATTCCTTTTCAATTGTAGCATAGTGTTGTTCATGCGGTAAGAGCTTCCTGCTTATGAAAAGTATGGGTCTTTCTGATTCTTCTTGCCCCTGAAACAATACCGCTCCAAGCCCGGTTCCAGAGGCATCTGTGTGTAGGAAGAACGGAGCTGAGAAATCTGGACATTTTAAGACGGCCTTTTCAGATAAAGCATTCTTTAGGTTATTAAATGCATTCCTTGTCTCTGTTGTATACCAGTCCTTCTTCTTGCTGGACGTGTTTTTCAACAGATCTGTTAGAGGTGTGGCTATTGTTGAAAAATGCGGGATGAACCTTCTATAGTACCCAATAAAACCAAGAAAGGCTCGCACTTGTCGGAGATTTGTAGGAAACTGCAAGCCTTTTATTGCTTTCAGCTTGTCTTCTTGGGGTTTAATCATCCCCTGTCCTACAAAGTATCCTAAATATCTAGTATAGAAATTAGCCATGAACGTTTTCTTTGGGTTAATGTGTAGGCCGGATTCTTGTAATAGTTTAAGTACATTTCCCAAATGGATTAAATGATCGTCCCAATTTTGACTGAAGACAATAATATCGTCAAGGTATGCTCCTACATATTCTTCCTGTCCTCTGAGAATTGAATTCATGAGCCTTTGAAATGTTGCTGGTGCCCCATGCAATCCAAAAGGTAAGACTGTAAATTGGAACAATCCCGCTGGTGTGGCAAAAGCAGTTTTTTCTTTATCCTCGGGGAGTAATGGTATTTGCCAATAGCCTTTTGTTAAATCTATAGTTGTTAAAAATTTAGCTTTTCCTAGCTTGTCTAGTAAATCTTCTATTCGTGGCATAGGGTAGGCGTCGAACTTGGAAATCCCATTCAATTTCCTAAAATCCATGCAAAAACGAACTGTTCCGTCAGGCTTCGGCACCATTACTACAGGTGATGACCATTCACTATGAGAGGGTTCTATTACGCCCATCTCTAACATTTCTTTGATCTCCTTGTTGATAGATTGGAGTTTTGTTTCTGGAATTCTATAGGGTCTAATTCTTACCACTTCTCCTGGCTGAGTTACAATATGATGACACACCATGTTCGTTTTCCCCGGTAACGAAGAAAAAATATTTTCAAATTTCCTTACCAACTCGATGAGTTCTTTCTTCTGTAACTCAGATAGATCTTGATTTATGTTCAACTCTTCCAGTCCTAGATCTTCTTTTAACCTTGGGAAAGGTTCGAAAGATGTCTCCTTGGTATTAATCACTGCCACCGTCGTTATAGGTTCCACCCATTTCTTTAGTAGATTCACATGATACGTCTGTGTTGGGAATCTTCGGTCATTTTGTCTCACCTTATATGTTAGTGGACCTAGGACCTCTTCAATCTCATAGGGACCCCTCCAGGCGGCCAGCATCTTGTTCTCAGACGTCGGGAGCAAGACTAACACTTTATCTCCCTTGTCAAATGTTCTCAATTGAGTGTTCCGATTATAGTAGTATTCCTGTTTGGTTTGTGCTTGTAACAGATTTTCTTTGGCAATGTTCTGTAACTTTTCTACCCTCTCTTTAAGTTGGTAGGCATATTCAGTAAGGGAGATCTCTTGACTCGGCTCCTCTTCCCAGTTTTCCTTCAAAATATCGAGTAGCGTTCTCACTGATCTTCCAAACAGAAGTTCAAAGGGTGAAAATCCTGTCGATGACTGTGGGGTATTCCTTAAAGTAAGGAGTATCCATGGTAACAACCTGTCCCAATTCTTTCCTCCGGGCTCTCCTGTCTTACGCAACATTTGTTTTATAGTTTGATTGTACCTCTCTACAAGGCCATCAGTTTGAGGATGATAGACCGCTGTTTTTAAATGCTTCATTTGTAGAATCTTACACACTTGTTCCATCACCGATGACATAAAGTTGGATCCTCTGTCTGTAACAAACTCCTTCGGTATTCCCACTCGGCTGATAAAGGGTATCAAGGCATCACATATATTTTGGGCACTAGTAGACCTAAGAGGAAAGGCCTCCGGATACCTGGTAGCATAGTCAACAATTACTAAGATGTATTTATGACCTCTGGAGGAGGGTTCTAAGGGGCCAATAATATCTAATCCAATCCGATGAAAAGGTTCCAACACGATTGGCATTGGCTGTAAAGGTGCTTTTCTTACATTGGCTTTATTTTTCTTCTGGCATTCTGGACATGCTTGGCAGAAACGCGCCACCTGAGCATATAGCCCCGGCCAATAAAATCTGGCAAGGATTTTCTTGGTGGTCTTCTCTGTTCCCAAATGACCTTCACCAATTTGTAGATGTGCCACTTCCAACACCGTTTGATAATATTTCTTGGGTACTAGCAACTGTTTCAGAACTTTTCCAGTGGCATCCTTGCTTGTTCGATAGTATAATCCTTTTTCTTTAACAAAAGAGGGATCATTTCCCGATACCCCTAAGTGAACTGCAGCCCTAGCATTTCCTAATAATGGATCTATTTCTTGTGCCATTCTGAAGGTATCTCCCGCTTCATCAATTTTCCAGTCAATTGCAATGGGACAAACATTTTTCTCGGCCCAAACTTCCTTTAACTTTCTTAACTCAGATTTCGCTTTCCTTTCTTTATTTGAAGGTGGTGCAATTGTCTCGTGAGCGAAGGGTGCATTTCTTAACCAACTTTCCTCTATCGACTTTATGATCCGTGAAAAATTGGGGACATCTGAACCAATAAGCAAAGGCTCTGGCAATACTGGCATTAGGGCTGCCCTCACCTCCATCTGTTCCCCGGCTACCTTTAAACTAATCTCTTTAGTTGGGTAAGGTTTGACATCTCCATGGACACAACGTATGGGAATTAGTGTATTCGGGTCCCCAGTATTCCCCACAAGTTCTGTACTTACTACTGTTTGCAAACTGCCGGTATCGACCATGGCTCTTGTAAGTTTCCCATCAACTTCTGCTTCGCAAATATACGAATACGATGTTTTTGGTATTTCGGTTCCTTCTTGATATTCTCCTTCTCTGAGAACCTCCATGTTTCCCACGTCCATAGGTTCAGCTTTAGCTCTTTTGGGACACATTCTTGCTAGGTGTCCCCACTCACCACATTCAAAACATTGTATGCCTTTTGGTACCATACTAGCGGGCCTGATGCCTACAGGACTCTCACTCGTTGGTCTCCCTTTAGGAGCCTCCCACTCTGGCTTACGTAACATCGAGTTCGGCCATCTTGTAACAGTGGTTGTTCTGGGAGAATGGTTATTCCAACTGGGTGTGGAGGTTGGTTTGTTGTTTACCGCATATGACGTGGTCCTGCCTTGTCCGGCCTTTTGATAGGCGGAAGCGATGTTAACAGCTTCCACCAGGCTGGGTCGGTGATGTTGGCGTACCCAACGTTGCATTGGTAAAGGTAAGGCTTCAACAAACTGTTCCATAACAATTTTCTCTGACATCTCATGAGCGGTACTGGAGTTAGACTGCAACCATTTTTCTCCTAACTCTTTAACTCTATAAAACAGCTGCCTCGGTGTCTCTTCGGCGTGTAGCTTGACTTCTCTAAATTTTATCCTATACGCTTCTTCATCATGTCCCAAGCGTTCCAGTACTACTCGTTTCATATCCGCATACGGGGTTTCGCCAGTTGGATTGGCTGCTTGGTAAGCACTCTGCATCTCACCTGTCATGAGTGGTGCTATGTAGTGACACCAGCTATCGTTTGGCCATTGAGCGTTCCTAGCCACTCTCTCGAAGTTCACAAAGAAGTGAGCTGGGTCCTCTCCCATTGCGTATTTTTGTAAGACTGAGGCTGGAACCTGGGAATGTCGTCGTACAGTGGTCGCCTCCATTAATTGAGCTTGTTGTAGTTGTATGGCCTGTTGAAATGCTTGTCTATCCGCTTGGGCTTGTTGGTTCTGTAACTGTAACGCCTGTTGAAGTAATTGTTGCCCCTCACTTAGCGTTTTAATGAGTTCTTCCATGGTGTTCGTCTTTAGATCCCACTTCTGACACCAAATTGTGACGTTTATACACAATGATTGTAAATAAATACAGCTAAACGGAGATTGTATTTTAACTTGTTCGCAAAGTAACTTTTATTACCAACATATAACTCTTCTAAATTTTCTATGTTTTCTTTCAGGACTCAAATAAAAGGATACAGGTGGTCTCCCGATGCGTCTTCTGGTGAAGACAGAGTTTTCTTGGCCAAGCGGGATATAAGATTTCAGGTAAGTCTTTGTGAGTCTTCTTTTCTTTGGTGGATTATTTTATTCTTTGGGTCTTCTCTCCTACCATATACTCATTCTCTTATCCGGAATAGGTGTCTCTGCCTTTTATCGGGTTTTTTTTGTAAACCATAGAGTCTTTACTCTTTCAAGAGTTCCTTATTGGATTTAACTGAACAAGTCTCTTTGTATTCATTAAAGTCCTTAGGGGAATGTAGCTCATATCTTCATATTTACTTCTTTCTGTAACTTCATTGTCGGGGATTGCACAAGATGTAAATTGTTACCTTTCTTCTTCTTTCTCTATTTTATTTTCACTCCTCGACATGTACCTTTGATTCCTCTAGTGTCAACTCTCCCACCTTTATTTCATCTATATTTTGACTGTACTAGTCCTTCCGCCTCATATCCACTTTAAAATACACCCCTTTTCTCTCTCTTACCGGCTACAGATATGGGCTTCTGAATGGCTCTACTCGACCTTGACTCTGTTTCTCCCCTCTCTTCGGTCGTTCAGGGCTTCGGTCGACTCGACTTCCTCTGATCGAAACTCCTCCCCCTCGGCGCTCTCTGTATTGTATCCGCTGCTCGCCTTCGCGGCTCTCGAACACCGCGTTTCTTTCCTTCGGCATTTTCGAGTTGGATCAGCTGTTCATATACGCGGCCTCCGCTTGAACGAAACTTCTATCCCCCGGAAGGCTCACCGGGTGATCAGCTGTTCGTCGTGACGGGCTCCGCTGAACGAAACTTCTCTCTCCGTAAGGCTCACCGGGTGATCAGCTGCTCGCATTCGCGGCTCTCGATGGCCGCGCCTCCTTTCTTCGGCGGATCAGCTGTTCCGTCTCCTGCGGCCTCTCCCCTTCTTCGGCTTCTCTCACCTTTACCAGGGACAATCTAAATAGCGATTTTTAACGCTCGCATATAAGAATAATCTCTTTAACTTCGGGTTAACTTGGTGCAACGGCACAACTTCCCTTTTCTCTTCTTCTCCCTCAGTAAGCCCAGTTTAAACCGTCGCTCTTTAAAACCTCCTCCTCGGTCTCCTGGCAACCAAAAAAAAAAAGAAAGGACAACTGTTGTCAGAAAACTTCATCTCCATCAACTCTTCTCTGTGATTGGTCTAATGACCTGTCAATTACTCCCTTCCATCAGATATGCTCAATTAACCCTTCATATGGTCTTTCTGCCTAGTATTAACAGAGCCTGAGCCAGCTGTTGTCTTTGTTATCGAATCAGCTACATTTTTATCACACCATGCCAAGGAGAAAACTGCATTCTCCACCCCATTTGGCTTATACCAGTTTAAGGTTATGCCTTTTGGATTAAAGAATTCACCTGCTACATTCCGAAGGATGGTTAATCAGGTTCTGAATGGGATGGAGGACTTCTGCATGGTATACTTGGATGACATTGCAGTGTTCAGCCCTACTTGGAAAGAACATGTTGACCACCTAGGATATGTTTTGCAGGCTTTGGAACAGGCCCATCTGACCATAAAGGCCAGTAAATGCCAAATTGGTCAGAATAAAGTGGTCTACCTTGGGCATGAGGCAGGAGGTGGTGAAATAAGACGTTTGCTCAGCAAGATTGAAGCTGTGCAAAATTGGACAACCCCTTCTACTCAAACCCAGGAAGAGCCTTCCTAGGCCTCACTGGGTACTACAGGAATTTCATTGAGAATTATGGATCCATAGCTTCTCCACTGAATGTAATCTCCTCTCCTAAATTCCCTAAAAAGGTCAGATGGAGTGCGGAGTGCAATCAGGCCTTTGAAAGCCTAAAGAAAGCTTTTTGTCAAGCTCCAGTTGTCAGAGCTCCTGACTACCACCAACCCTTCATTGTACAAACAGATGCTTCCAATATAGGTATAGGTGCAGTACTTAGTCAACTGGATGAGAAAGGTGGGGAGCACCCCATTTGCTTCATCAGAAGGAAGCTGAAGGAACCTGAAACAAGGTGGGCCACTATTGAGAGAGAATGTTTTGCCATTGTGTGGGCTTTGAAGAAGTTTAGACCATACTTGTATGGATCTACTTTCATCATTCAAACAGACCACCAACCCTTGAGATTGTTGATGCAAATGAATTGAGCACAGGTCAGGATGTCACCACCAAAATGCTGATGGTCTATCTATGATGTTCTATCTAGGATGTTTTTAACTGACTAGAGGTAGGAGACTCATCCAGGAGTGGATTAGATCCTCCTGTCCCTTAGTCTGGGTGGGGCGGGGGCGAGTGTTAGGGAGAATTCTCATTTTATGGCTGTTTTTTTCTCCTGCTAAGAGTGAGACTCTTTTTCCCACTCTTAGGCATTTTTGCTATGTGTGTTCTAGGCTATTTTTGCGTATAATGCCTATGGAGTTTTCTCTCCCCTCCGTAGGAACCATCTTTATTCACATGTGTTACACAGCACCCTCCGTGCAGTGACACAGGGGTGTCATAGTGACCCCAAACAGACTCCATACCCTGGGACTGACTACTGTCTCCA
Organism: Ambystoma mexicanum; assembly: GCF_040938575.1. Taxonomy (NCBI): domain Eukaryota; kingdom Metazoa; phylum Chordata; class Amphibia; order Caudata; family Ambystomatidae; genus Ambystoma; species Ambystoma mexicanum. Next base: position 764,987,956 of record NC_090937.1, on the reverse strand, counting down.
AGGGCAAGTAAAGTCCCCATTGACTTTACTAGTCAATAATTATGAACAGAACCAGTACAACCCATCTTACTATGGAAGTACTGAAAAGGGTTAATAGTTTTTCCCTAGTGTTCATTTTCGAGAGGGTACCGTCCAGTCCCTCTCTCCAAAGTTTCTGGCTGGTGGCAGTAGTTACTACCATAAATATTCGACCGCAAATATTTTCCTATGGGATTTTCCCATTGTTCGAGGCTACCAATTTTACTGACAGCCTCTAACAAACCGCCGGATTATTTTATTATTAACTTTACTCCGTTAGGTTTTTATTGCCAGATCTTTGATATTATTTCTGTCTCGTGTCTTTCTCTGAAATCCTAACCCGTGTCGGGGACCCTTTGTTCGTCCTTTTGGCAGGCTTCTGCACAGAAGCCCTCCTCTCTGCGCCACTGAGTCTGGGGTAGACAGGATGTGTGGGAGGGGGAATAGGCACCCTGGACAGGGTTACCTTGGCAACCCAAGTCGCACTCTGCCCTGATAGGCTGGGGGGTTATCCCACCAGGATAACCACCCCGCTGTGTGGTTTTTCTGCATAAAAGCAGGGCTCTGAGGATTGGAGGACAAGACGTCGCCACTGGAACTAAGAAACCCAAAGAGGAGAGAAGCTGAAGACATCTGCAACGACTGAACCACCGGCGAAGCCCTGCTGCAGATTCTCACCACTTTTCTCCAACGACTCAAGAAGATCTTCACCTGCAGAGTCTTCTTCCCTTGAGCTGGTGGGGCCAACCAGTTCGCCAGTCACCCTCCAGGACCTGCCTTGGTCGAATCGCCAGTGCCCTGTACTTGGAGACCGGATAGTCTTGCACCCCTCCACCACGACTGCGATTTAAAGAAGCGCACCTTTTAATTAGTTTTGGCAGCACCGCGGCTGGCTTCATCTCTGGGCAGTGCAGTGACTCGAACCTTCCTCCAAGACGAGAGCCTCTCTTCCTCTGCTGGATCTCCCGAACTGCAGGAACTACCGCCACCGCAGGAGCCTCTTCCACTTTCAAGGTACATTGTTCCGACAGGCCTCCCGTTTCATTGGGTACTGCTAAAGGTGTCTTAAATCTTTTACTTACCTTCTGGGTTGGCCGCCCCTATCGTCTAACATTGTCTTTTACCTTCTGAAACCGCCTTTTCAAATTGTTAAACAAAGACTTGACTGCAGCTACTAGAACAGTTTGATCCTGGGCACTTTGCCTTGTACCACTGACTCTGGCACAGGCCCTTTGACTCTGGCTAAATCTGTTACAACTGCCTTCTCTAGATTGCTTTTCACCAGGAAATGTGTTGGTGCACCTAAACTCTTATAACCACCTTTTCCTTCCCCTTTTTAATATTTAGTAAGTGCCATTTTGCTCGGTTTTCACCTAAGTATTGCGTATGCTAAAGTACTGCCTTGCGTAACTTGTTCACAATCCAACTGGGAAGTGTTGCTGGTGTGTTTTAGAGTCTAAACCTGTATAACTTGTCCTTTCCCTCCAAAATGGCCAAAATCGCCTACCTCTCACAAAACAGTTGATAACCACATCAAAATAATTTTTTTTTCGTTTCCACCCAACCTGTTCTTGAAAGCCAGGAAATTGGGGAATTCAGAACAGCAAACCATTTATTCCTAGCTCTTACAAGGAAAAAAAACACAGGCTTCTTTGTACATCATTTTATTGGCATTTTTTGAAAAAACTAAATATTCGCCCTTTTTGCTTATTTTCTCTCACCCCCCTACAGCAACCTAGGATACCTGGGTGGCGTTACGACCGCCTACATGTGGGAAAAAAAGGGGCCACATATGGCCGAGATATCTCATGTAACAAAAAAGTTATACGGCATCGAATGGCCACATACCAAAATCACCAAAAAAGGCCTTGGCACTGGGGGGAAATACCCATGGCAGTTAAAGGGTTAAATAAGGACAGACTTGCAAAGGTTTACGGGGACCAATCATGAAGCAAGAACATCAGCATCAGTCTTAGCAAGCCTCAGGAAGCGAGAGAAGTATACAAACAGGAGGGGGAGCACAACGAAAGTACATAAAACATAGCAAAGAAGGGGAGGGGGTGCGGGAAAATGGCGACCATGCGAGAGAATCAGAAAATACAGACATGTTCTGGGATGGAGGAGGTGAGACAATAAAGGCATGGCCATGGTTCAGACTTATACTAGTGTGTCACATCAGCAGCAGAAAGCAGGACAGACAGACAGAATCAATTAAGATGCAGCAGGCACCAGGGTGAATAGATACAGATAATAAGAAAATAAATGGTAGAGCTCTCAAGTTGCCATTGCCCTGCGTGAGAAGATCACCAGCACAGTTTGTAGTCTATGACTTCTAGCACCTGTTACTTTTTCGTACCCATTTCAAAATAAGCTCTACGGGTCCCAGAAATCCCCAAACGAAAACTTGGGAGCTCTGGTAATAAGAGAGAGCGAAGATGATGGGATGAGTGGAAGGTGGTGTTCGCCATGCTGCTGGAGGTCCCCATGGCCAGATTCTTCTCAGATCGAGCGAGAGCAACTCTTGGAAAGAGCAGGAAGCAACAGGGACATCCAGTGAAATGAGGGCAGCTGCGCCATGGGAATTGTTACACTCTGGCGGTCTGTAGGAGGGGTTGAGGATGACATGCAGGGAGAGGGAGGGACCAGATGTGAAGAAAATGGCAGTAATGCCCAACATATTTATGTATCACTTGAGGCAGTTTGTATGAGGGTGGAGGAAATAGTCGATGGAGGACCAGGTTGGACGAAATAGGCAAGAAGTGACAGATGCTCAACAGACCAGGCATAACGTTTTAGGATTTTAGTCTTAGCCGGTAAGATAGCTCAGCGGGTTGAGTACTCACTGCTGCAATCTGAGTGTGATCTGCAGGTCACAGGTTCAAATCCCGGCAAAGCCAACTCAGCCATTCATCCTTCCGAGGTCGATAAATGAGTACCAATTTCGGTTGGGTGATATTGTGTGTAACTATGTGCTCTGTAAAGCGTTTTGGATTAAGGCGCTATATAAATAACACATCATTATCATTTAATGCACGTTTTGCCACGTGGTCTAAGTCTCATGAGTTTGCTTGGCCATTGGTCAGAGTTATTTTAAGGTCTTGCTCAAGATGGTTTGTTAACATGGGTGTCACTTTCCAGCAACCTTGTCTCACTGTTGCAGAACCAGCAGCAAGAGGCCTTACATCAATGAGGACGTCACTTAATGCCAATACTCAATACGATGACCCAATTATTTTTTCATTTGGGATTAATGAACAGCTTCAAACAAACGTGTTTCTTCAGGACAAGCAAGGATGTTCAATTATTTGGCTCTAAAGCCAAGTTTCCCCCTATTATGCATTCATCCGAACCGAATAGCCAGAGTGTGGATGTGGCAGGTCAGCCTTTGTTCCTATGCACGATTTCTCCCTCAGTTCCAGAGAATGTGGTGCCTTCCAAAGACCAAGGACTGAAAAGGAGAGGCAGAAAAGTGAGTGACAGAAAAGCTGTGGAGATCTGCTTGCTATCGCTGTGCAAACTCACCTCACAAGAAAGGATTAGACTGAGATGTTCAGCTAACTTGCTGAGTATCACTCACGGCACAAGAAAGGACTAGGCTAAGATTTTCAGTGAATTTGCCGAGTATCACTCACCCCACAAGAAAGGATTAGGCTGAGGTTTTCAGTGAACTTTCTGGGTATCACTCACCCCACATGAATTAGAGTATCAGCCAATCTTCTGGGTATCACTCACCCCACATGATAGTATGAGACTATCAGATTTTCAGTCAACTTGCTCGGTATCACTCACCCTACATGAAAGGATTAGACTATATGATTTTCCACCAACTTCCTGGGTATCTCTCACCCCACATGAAAGGAATACATTATGAGATTTTCAGTCCACTTGCTGGGTGTCACTCACCCCACATGAAAGGATTAGACTGAGATTTTCAGCCAACTTCCTGGGTATAACCAAGGCTCGACTTTAAAGACCTTGTGGAAAGAGGTTCTCACTCACTGTGCCTTCTGGCCAACAAGCAGCGAGGCATTGCCACTGTGTCTGTAGTGCTGTCTTGTGATCCTATCTCCTGGCCTCAGCCAAGATCCAGGACCTATTTCAAAAAGTGTTTTTCAATCGGAAGGCCCATTTGAACAACGCTTTGTAAAGCCGCCCCCTTTTGCTGCAGGAAGCACAGCCCTCCGCCGAGCGGCTGTGGATTTGGAAGTCATGCCGGAACAGCATTCAATACGTGCCATCAACAAACCCTGTAAAAGCTAGGGGAAAATCCCCAGGTGATACAAGTAGTTTTATGAAACACAAAGCAAACTAAAATAAACTTTGCTGACTCCTTAAAAACCTGGAACACTTCATCGGGGGAACAATCGAGGACCCAATGCTTCTCGCACCTTGATGCTGCAGCTAGTATCAGGCATTACAGGGTTTCCTCCTCTGAACATCTAAGGGTCCTGATGAAATTGAAATGTACTAGGATAGCTGTTTATCTTGGAATAATATCCCCAAAAAAGATGCACAAAAACCCAGTAACAATAAATCAATTGAAGTACCAGAGATAAATAACAGTGATGCAGAGTATGCAGAGTGTTTTGTGTGCTCTTGGTATCCTGCATCAGACCTGAGTCTTTCATCGCTGTTTACCTGAGAAGGCAGCTCGCTATATAGTATCCCAGCTTGGCAGAGCAACGGTGGAGTGCTCAGAGCGTTTTGTGTTTGGTGTGAGAGTGAGGGGAGCAACCTCCTCTCGCACCTGATGGTTCAGCAAGGAAGTGACAATCTTCCAGAGGTGATCGGGAGAAGGATTAGGTCACTAGCTGGCACAAGAACTCGTAAGCAGATGACACTACACAAAGCTCCAGAAAGTGCTGCTAAGGACTTGAACTTGAAGTCTAAAAGTGTAACCTAGGAGGGAAGGGAAAATGCTGGCAGGTTTTAACTCGGTAGCTCTGGGGCCAAACCTGGAGGGTTCCAGCAATGGAGAGCAGCCTCTGGGGAGCAGCCCCTCTTGCGGGAAGCTGCCAGGAGTAAATGAGGTGTTATTACCCCTGGGCATAAGGTTCCCCGTGTTCGGATTTTATGTTAGACCAGCCACCTAATCCAGCAATCAACTGTCAATATTCAATCCCCAGAAGAGGACCGAGAAGGGACACACAATCTGGCCTGGAGAAAGGCTCTGTAGGAGAAAGGATTGTAACAGAGTCAATGGCACAAATACAAACCACCATCATGGCATCAATGGCTTCCTCGTTAAGCACCCCTTTTACAAAGCTGAACAAGACTTTAAACGATTCATTGAAAGATCAGTCCTTCTTATAGCCACGGCCCACGCCAAGTTGACCTTCCTTGAAAGCTTTGTGATAAAGGTGCAGGACAGGCTCAACAGTGAGTCCGAGGCCTCTTTAAACTGGCAAAATTACCTCTGTGATTTAGCCAGAATGGAAGAACTGAACAAAATCAACCTTAACGGAAGCAGTACTGTAGGACTGTAAATGGATGCAAGCCCAATTTAAATCTCAACAGTCTTGGGGCACTGCTAGGAATGTAGCCCCAGCTCCTTCTATAAAAAGACAGCAAGCAAGGGGGAAGCAAATACCTCCCAATGATACTGCAACAAATCACCTGGATAGACCCATCGATGAAAAGTTTGGGGATAGAACTGTGACTAGTTCTCTAGATCAAAGATCTGGTAAAGAACGGGGGCAGCCATCACAGGTGGCTCCTAGGTGGGATGAAGCCCCTGCCCCAGTTAATCAGTGGAAAGGGAAGAGGTTGTAGATATCACAGCACTGGGAGACAGTAACATGTTTTCTATCTTTGAAAAGCCACAAGTTCCCTTGGTACCATCAGGGGATAACAGAAAATAAAACAAAAAACATGAAGATGGGGGCAAAAAAGAAATCAAATGGGTCAAGGGCTTTCCTAAAACAGTTTCCTCCCCCTCCTACCTCATCTACCCAGCCAACTAAACGCCTGAGAAAGGATCCTACGACAGATCCGAAAGTCTTCCTCGACCTGTACAGTCAGGACCAGCGACCAGAAAATGAGAATAACCAGAGGAAGGAGGAATCGGATGCGATATCGGACTCCTGTTTAAGCGACCTAATCGATATCATAACTAAAGATGAAGAAGATGATGGACGGGCTTATCTGAGCTGGTCTGAGCTGGTGGAAATAGATAGATGAGTCACACGGCTAACCAACACAGCCACAGTACAAGTGCCATTATTGAGAAAGCAAGTGGAGAATTCTTCTGCAAAAACACCAATGTCTAAACTTCCATTTAGAATGTTGGAGGAAAGAGAAAGAATATAGAGGCTGTCAGAAAAGAAGCAGAGGCCCAAGTGGTGGCAAAGCCGCAAAACTAAAGCCCCCCGAGAAGATGATGTCCAGAAATAACTCGGACTGCTACTCTGACAAGGAGGATGCTAGAGTCTACTTGGAAAATCTACTCCCCAATGAAGAAAATCTTATTTTGAATAGGTACAATGTCTTGCACCTATTCCATCATGTACCTAAACACCTCAATCAGTGGGAAGTTCAGTCTGGACAGATCGACCCACGGCAGACAGGGTTTGTAAAGGGGGCCAGTACTTCGTTACATCTGTTCCTTTTAAACCTTTTAAAGCTGAGATCGATCAAAGCTAATAGCAACGTGTACCTGGCCTTTATGGACCTTGAACAAGCCTTTGATTGTGTCGATAGGGAACGGCTTTGGCACAAACTTCTAATATGGAACTGCCCGCCAGATCTGGTAGAAGCAATTTGGCTTCCGTATTCAAATACTTCGGTCCAGGTGAGACTCTCGTCTGCCGGGGTGCTTTCAGAAAAATAAATCAACATACCGGGGTCTAAAGCAAGGCTGCTCCTTAGCGCTGATCCATTTTAACCTCTATTTGTCAGATCTAAGGGAATCCCAACAAAGAATACGTGCCTTCCCACCCAAATTCAGAGAACTAGATCTGCCTTGGGTCCTGTATGTGGACGATTAAGTCTTAATTGACAAGACGCCAGTCGGACTCCAACGCAGACTAAATGCCTTTATAACCTATTGAAAGTGGAATAACATGCAGGTCAACGCTAACAAATCAAAAGTCCTCAGAATGTCCTCCGTGAGTAGAAAACATAAGTGAGGTCCAACTTGGAGAATCGGGCAGGAAACCTTAGAGAAGGTAGAGATGATAACGTACCTTGGGACTACAGTTAACAAGAACTTGGATGAGAGAGCTCACCTAACAATGCTCCAGGCTAAAGCCGGGAAACTTGCGACTTTTCGCTGTTGCCTGTCCTGATGTTCTACAAACAAAAAAGTTGTCCAGATACTCACTTATGGGGCAGACACTATCCTTAACATAGCAGAGAAAGAGTGGGGCGTGCTACAAGGACTTTTTTGGAGGAAGGGTTTGAGACTAGCAAGCTCTCTTCCAATGGCTTGCATCAGTTTTAAGTTGGGGCTACAATCGATGGAGTCAGTGGTGGCTTGGAAAATGATTTCCCTATATAGGAAATGCCTGACCTTAGACTCCTCCCCTGCCTTTGAAATCCTAAAACAAACAGATTCAGCCCGGTCAGATAAATGGTTTAAAAGATGGAAGGAGCTGTGTAGAAACTATATGAAGGGGTGTAACATAACGCATGATATGTTAATTAACAACCCATTGAAAGCCAAAAAGAGAATGCAGGAGCTTGACTGGATTATTACAGTGTAGTCCAGTGCTCATACATGCTCGTACAGGCTCTCATCGGCCCTCCATGAGGAATAGAGGGGTTTAAATCAATAAGGAGGTGCTCCTATTAAGGAGACAGATGTTGGAAGTTGATTCATGCTGTAGATACTAACGTGCACCTCAGGGGACAGAGTCCATCTTCCATCTCATAACTCGTTGTACCGCATTAGCTGAGGTCCGAATGCGGTTCCTGGGGACATGTATTTAAGCAAGCCGAATCCCTATGAGCCAATGAATGGTGGAACTGGGTAATTTTAGGTGGACAGATCAGTTTGGTTTAGCAGCAATGTCTTTTATAGATTTTTTTCTTAAAATGGAAAAGAAGAGGGAAACAAGGGAAGACAGGGATGTAATGTTGATAGCCCTTGATCTCTTAATTGATAGGAATGTAATTTTATTATATGGAATTGTGGAAATTATGTAGGAGTATAATGTACTTGAAAGATGTAATGAATGTATTTTGATGATGTGGATTTTGTGTAAAAGGTTTTTTTTTACTTTGTAATAAGCCATAACAATTCATAAACATATCAAGGGACACATTCAATCTATATACACACTAGAAAGGCAGCACATGAATAACAATAACCAAAATCCTGAAGAATCTTAACAAAAACATACAATAACTCAGCAATGCTAGATCTCCCATGCTCTGCCAGTGTAATGCTCTCGGAGCCGAAAATAATTTAGCATGAATGAATGTAGTTGCTCATTTTAAATAATTAATTCTAGCTAACCTAGTCCTTCTCAGATGGTGCATGATCCCAAAGGCTGAAGATGGATACCTTGTTGATCGACACAATAAAAGTGCACTCCTTACTGCATCGACACCCTGAGCCAGCAAAACCAGTTCAAGTCATCTTGTCTCCAACTTGCCGTAAAGGCGAGAGAAGAACAAGAAACGGGTGACATCGTCTTGCACATTGAAACGTTACGGGCAACTAATATGTGTTTCACTGTTCAATAGTGCTCCAAATGTGGTTAATGGTTTGCAATAAAGATCTTGACACAATCAAATTTGAAGGAACTTTGGAGTTAATGATAATGATGGTTATGGTCATGCGTAACCCGTCACAGACTGAATTAAATGCATCATGGCGCGATGCACTAACTTGATAAGCCCTATTGGCTAAAGAGTTCAGAAGAAAATCCAAGTTTTACGTGCTTTTCGAAATTGAAGAATGTATTGTGGTAAAGAATTCCACAATCTGAGAACTGCCACTGCAAATCTGCGGTTGCCTCTGCATAGGAATCTGGATTTAGGCCCCATTTATATATTTTTGACCCTCGAGTGTAAAGACCTCTTGGGATTATAAGGAGCGATTATGTTGTGAAGGAAAATTGGTGCAATCAATTGGTGGCAGTTAAACGTGAGACAGAATTCCTGAAACCCAACCCATTGTTTCAACAGGAGCCATGGATTACAACATCTGGCCTGCATGTCAGGATCGAGTTTGCTTCAATTCCGTTTTGCAGTGATATCTTATTTGCCTGGGGATTTCTCAGACATGGATCATTCAAATCGCCACTTTCACATATTTCAGCCATGGCAGCGCGCGAGTGCCCGCTACTCCCTCCGGTGCAGCATGAAGATTGCACCGTGACTTTCTGTGCACACCAAGCTCTGGAGTGCTCCACGCATTGACCCAGCATGAGAGTGGCTTATATTTAACTACATTGGCGAAGCCTAAAATGCCCAATTCATGGCCCAATTAAATACTGGGAGCATTTTCAGGGTGAACAAGAAGCTTCTTACATATCGTTTTTTCTTAAACTTCTCGTATTACAGGCTCCCCAAATCTCAGTGCCATTTTTCCCTGCTGGTACTGCCTGTCTCCTCTATCCCTGCACAGCACAAGATACTATGCAGCCCCGAAATGTTTTACAACGCTCACAACTGCTTCTCCACACCGATATAACAAGATGGTGTGCTTTTCAAGTTGTGTGCGCCAGGATATATCCTTATTGAGGCCTGCTCTCAGGCTGTGAACACCCTCAACATTTCCACCCAGTCGGTTAAGGGAAGTTTCAGTGTCTTGGAAGTCTGGCAAACCAGACCTTTGCTTTTCTTTACGTCTACTGATATATGCTTGGAAGCACACACATGGTGTCATTAGTTGTCCTTGCAAGTCAGATGGCGATTAGGAAACAAGAATCTAATTGTCAGCAAACAGGAAGATGCCGAGCTTTTCATTGCCAAGACTGATTTTCATCAGCCTCTAAACAATGCTTTAAACGCAGAAACAAAAAACCTAGGTCTTAAATAAACATTACATATATATAACATGGGCAATTTTAGAGCCTTTGGACATTTCCAGGAACAGGTTACGGATGTGGGACAGTCTAATGGGGCTTGTGGCAGATCAGGAGACGGACAAGGTGGCATTGTGGTACACATTTTCTTTATTCAAGTTTACAAAGAAAACCTATAATGTGCCTAACTCCAAGATTCTTGACCCTACTATTTAACAAGACATATAAAAGGGTGCTCGTCAGGATTCAATTTGGAAAGTGGCAGGGGCTCCATGCAGGCCGAATGGGAGAATTGTAAACTGATGCAGGTAGTCTCTTTATCAGCTGGGTTTAATGGAACCTGCTAGCCCTTCGTCAAGTCCAAGGTGGTGATGAACTTGGCATTTCCCCAGGCACTAAATAAACTTGTTGATTCTGGGCACAGGGTAATTATTGAAAACTGTGATGCAGTTCAGTCTTTGAAACTTTATACAGAATCACCAAGAACCATCAGGGTTTGCGACAAAGACTATAGGGGAGGACCAAGGGGCTCTCAGATGGTTCTATGACTCCCAATCTTCTCAATTTCTTCCACTATTATCTTACATTGAACCTCAGGGATTCTGTAGGGCTTGAAGTTAACCAATTGTCCTGAGGGTGGTTTGATTTAATTTATTTAATTTATTTATATGGCGCTTATACAACAAGACAGTGGGCCTCATTATAAGTTTTCCGGTGCGGTAGTAACGGTGCCGGTAAGCTACCGTCACTGTTGCTATCGGACCGTCAAACTACGAGTTGTGCTCGCAGGTGCCTTTCTGCCGCGAGCACAACTCGTCAGATGCACTGGCACCATTCATGAATGGTGCCGGTGCATCCAACCTCCACATTCCCATTGAGCCCTATGGGGCGCAAATGGGAATGGGGAGTAATGGGTACCAGTAACCCGGCGATGGATAATTACCGGGTGCCGATATTTTTACGAGTTTGGTGGCAGCCGTGCCGGTTTTACCGGCACAGCTACTGCCAAACACGTAATGAGCCCCAGTGTTTCAAAGGGCCACAAGGCAAAAGGGAAGGGAGCAAGGGAACAAATAAACAATGGAAAAGACAATGAATAAATAAGAAAGCAAACAGCGGTCATACTAGGCCTTCAGACATTCAGAGCGTGCAAGTGCAGAGAAAAAGAAGGGGTGGGGGGCTAAGTGCTAAAGGGTCTCCGGGGGCAGAGAGGGAAGTGCCAGAGTTGCATGTTGAGGAGGCAACAGGTAAGCGTATGGGGCGGGACATCCCAAGCCAAAGACGGAGGTCTAACACCCATCAATTAAGTGCAGGGCTGAGGCAAACCACCTAACTGGCAGTTGTGGGCTCAGAGGGCAGTGCAAGGGTGGATGCTGGTGGCGATTGGGCAGATGGCCAGGAGCCTATTTGACTCTTGAGGGACCGGACCACCAATCTCATCGTCTGTGGGGATTGTTAGCATGGGAGGGAGAGAGGGAAGGAGGAGGATAAGAGAAAGGTCTTGAGTTGTTTGTGGAATTTGAGGCTATCCAGTTCAAGACAGAGAGAGTGAGGGAGACTGTTCCAGAGGAGGGAGCCAGCTGAGGAGAGAGATCTGCCCCCAGCTCTCTACTTGGAGAAGCTTTTGACTAGCAGAGAATTGGAGCAAGAAGATCGGAGGGATCTGGAAGGAAAGTATTTAGTGAGAGGGAGTTGCAGGTAGCGTGGTCCCTGGTTCCAGACAGCATTATGGATGATGCAAAGGGTTTTGAATTTTATCCTTGCGGCAACCAGGAGCCAGTGGAGAGATTTTAGGGCTGGAGAGATACCGTCCCTGGGCTTGAGGCCAAGGGTAAGTCTTGCAGCCCTATTATGGATTAGTTGAAGTGGGCAGAGTGAAGAAAGAAGTAGGTTGAGAAAGAGGCTGTTGTAGTAATCCAGCCTGGAGAGGACCAGCGCTCTAGAGGCATTGAGCTGCTGGAGGAAGGTGAGGAAAGGGAGAATGCCTCTAAGGAGGTGGAGTTGAAAGCGGGCCTTCTTGGCAAGGTCCAAGATGTGAGGAGTGAAGGAGAGAGAAGAGTCTAAGATGAACCCAAGGTTTCTGGCCTCAGTGGAAGGAGAAGGAGGAGAGCCCATAGAGGGTGGCCAGAGTGCAGTAGGAATACAGGTGGCAGGTGTCCCGATAGGAAGAATCTCAGTCTTACTGGCATTGAGACACAGATCATTGGAGGTGCACCAGGATTGAATAGCAGACAGGCAGTCCGGGATGATAGAGGAGGAAGAAGAGAAGGAGGGGAGCTTGAAGAAGAGTTGTGTGTCATCTGCGTAACACTAGAAATAAGGAGAGAGGGCGGAGATCAGGCGAGCAAGAGGTGCAAGGTAGATATTGAAGAGCCAGGGAGAGAGGATAGAGCCTTGGTGAACACCACATGTAGAGAGAGAGGTGGTGGAGAAGGAGCCCAGTAGCACCGGGGAGGGGCAATCAGTAGAGAAGGAAGTCAACCAATCTTGTGCCCGGCCTGAGATACTGAGGGTGTCTTGGAGCCGCTTTATGACAATAGAGTGGTTGACTGTGTCAAAGGCGGAAGAGAGGTCAAGAAGAGTTAGAACAGCATGAGTGTTAGAGTCAAGATTTGGGAGCAGCTCTTCACTGGTATTCAGGAGAACAGTTTCTATGCCTCTGGATGCTCGGAATCCAGATTGACGGTCATGTAATCAACCAACAAGCTCAGTGTGTTGGGTCAGTTGGGGGAAGGGCAAATTCTCTAGGAGTTTCCCCAAAGAAGGGTGTAGTAGAGATAGGGCAGTAGTTGTCCGGACACGAGGGGGCGGCAGAAGGCTTTTTTTAGAAGGGGGCGCACAAGGCAGTGCTTGAGGGAGGAAGGGAAAGAGCCAGAGGCTAAGGACTGGTTGCAGAAGTCAGCAAGAGCCGGTGTGAGGGAGGATATGGTGTCCTTAATGGTTCTGGAAGAACAAGGACAAACTTGTTTGGAAGAGACCTTCATAGAGCAGACTATTCTAGAGACCTCATCTGTTGTGATGGGTAATAATGAGGAGAGAGTAGGTGGGATGTGGGGAAAACCAAGGGAGGCAGGTGGACAGGGAGAGGAGGTGGGAGGAGTAGAAGAGGGGCAAGAAGAGAGAGTGGTCAGAATGTCCTGAATTGTAGAGGAGAAATGGGTGGCCAGTGCAGTACAGAGGGCCTGAGAAGGAAGAGGTGAGGTAGAGACTAGAAATGGATTGGCTAGTTCCTTGCAGAATTTGAAGAATTCAGCCGTGTTGTTAGTGGCTCCAGAGATACGGCCTGGATGTAGGTCCTCTTCTTGGAGCAGATGGAGAGATGGTATTGTCTTTGGAGCAGGTGACAGGCCAGTTTATCAGAGGATGAGGCCGAAGGCCGCCACTTCCATTCAGCCGCTCTGCACTTGCGTTTCAGAGCAGCTAGGTCGGAGTCATACCATTTGTTACGCTTGGAGGCAGATTTCAGGTGGATCCTCATGACAGGGGCAAGAATGTCAAGCGTGTTAGTAATAGCAAGATGAAGATTGGCAAGGACAGAGTCAGTATGAGAGTCAGTAGGGGGCAAGGAGGGGGTGAAGGTGGAGGCAAAAGCAGCATCTGACACTCGTTTCATTGTTCAGATGACCTCAAAGGAGGTTGGCAGTGCTGAGGGAGGCTCGAAGTGGGATGAAAGGAGGGAGTGGTCAGACCAGGAGAGAGGGGTAGTGAGAGGATTAGAGAACAGAAGGTCAGCAGGGATGAAGGCATCAAGAGTGTGTCTGGCACAGTAGGTAGGGCCGGAAGGGAGAATAGTGAGGGGTGAGAGAAGTACAGAGATCACGGAAGAGTGTGGAGGCAGGGACAGTGGAGTCAAGGTGGATGTTAAGTCTCCAAGGAGAAGGAGTTTAGAGGAAGAAGTCAGAAGAGTGGAGATCAAGTCGGCCCATTCCGAGAGGAAGAGAGAGACAGGGCCAGGGGGCCCGCAGATAGTAGCAAGGGTGGGAGAGAGAGTAGGAGAGACAACTATCTTGCAGACAAGGCTTTCAAAGGAGGAATAGGGCTGGGTGGGTATGAGGGAGGTGGGGACGCCCTCAAGGAAGATCAGGACTACTCAACCACCAGATCGGTTGGCCCGAGGCTCGGAGATGATCTTGTAGCCATCAGGGAGGAGGGAGTCAAAAGCAGTGACAGAGCTGGCATTAAACCAAGTCTCGGTGAGTGCGAGGCCATTGAGATCAAAGTCTTCAAGAAGGAGGCAGATAGCAGAAGGGTGTTTGACAGCAGATCAAGCATTTAGAATGGCTAAGTGTAGCCGGTCACCACCTTTGAAGGTTTTCCGAGGAGAGGTGCAGGGGGGTGGTACACCCATCAGAGGTGGTGAAGGAGGTACAGGGAGAGAGAAACGAGGAGTAGCAGGAGAAGCTAAGAAGTTGATGAAACCCAGCAGGCACCTGTCAAAGAGCAGAAGATTGGGTTGAGGACTCTGGGCTATGATAGGGCTATTGTGATAGATATGATGCACCTAAAGGATTAGAAGTGCGCAAAGAGTAATTCCCATCTAGTGCGCCATTAACGGGTGAAGAGAAAAAAGGGTAGAGGGTAGAGATCAGATGGGAGGCCCATAGGTCAGGAGATGGGACAAAGAAGAGGATATCAGTGATAGTCTGCCTGTATGTAGCGCTAACATAAGTGTCAGCAATATGTAGGCCAGGATTAGAGGCCAGGAGATCTTTATTACACTTTTGTATTCCAGACTTCGTGAGAGAGGAGGGATAGGTGATAGTAGTCACATTACCAGCTGCACCTCCTCAGAGGTATTCTTCCTTTCCTCTCCTTCCCCCAGAAGCTCACCGTCTCCTGAGCCCTTGTTCTTTCAAAGCTGGACTACTGTAACAGCCTCTATCTTAATCTGCCTGCCTCTACTCTCCGCCCTCTGCAACTTATCCAGAACAGGACTGCGAGACTTGTCCTTGGCCTCAAGCCAAGGGACCGTATCTCTCCAGGACTGAAATCTCTACACTGGCTCCCAGTGGAGGATTACGTTCAAAACCCTCTGCATTGTCCACAAGGCCTTCTGGGGCCTGGGGCCTAAATAACTTCAACTCTCTCTTCCTAAATATCTTCCTTCTCGAGCTCTTCGCTCATCCGTCTCCAACTCCTGCAGGGTCAGCCGCTTCTCCAAGCAACGAGTTGGGGGTAGATCTCTCTCCGCGGCAGGGGCCTCCCTCTGGAACAGCCTTCCTGCCTCCCTGAAACTTGAGAACCATCTCCGGTTCCGAAAGCACCTCAAAACCTTCCTCTTTGCTTCTGCTTTCTCTCCCCCTCTCCACTGCTAAATTCTTGACTGAAACTGCACTGAATCAGCAACTGGGCCACTCTCCCCGATCTCGGTCCTTGGCCCAGCCACTCTCCACTTGCACTGCCTCCCTGGCAACCCCTGCACTGCGGGACTGTCTCTGTATCCCTACAGCCCCCCCTTCCCAGCACTTGTCTGCACTTACCTTGCACTTGCCACCAGCTGGCCCTATTATTTATTTGTTGTTCTACTTACCCTGTACTGCACTGTCCCCCCTCCCTTTCCCCTTGCACTTTTCCCTTTCCCTCCACCCATGCACTTGCACGATCTGAATGACACCTGGCCTAGTAGGATCGTTGTCTGTCTTCCCCTTTTCCCCCCCCTTGTCGCGCCTTGAAACACTTGTGTATAGGCGCGTTACAAATGCCATATCATATCAGATCATATCATATCATATCATAGAATAGAAGTTACAATAGATGGGGGGATAGAGAGTGCCATTGAGGAGGAGGAAAAGAGGCATAGTAGGGTAGGCAGCACAATGCACAGGAAAACTCACCTGGCAGCTGATGGAGGCAGGAGGATGCACAGATGTAAAGCACACCTAAATTCTACTTTTAAAAAAAGGCACAAATTCAGCACAAAGTGGAGGATGCCCCGATGTAAAGAGCATACAGCAGAACAGCAAGGCAATGCAAGAGAGAGGCTTCTACATTAGAGTACCAAGCCCACTTGTGAGAGGTCTATTTGGCTGGACATGTATGGTAGCTCATGGACAGCAAATAGAATAGGTATGTGAAGACAGTAGCAGGGGAAAATGATTAGCAGGGTGTAGAGAATATGGTGCTCGTGAGCTTGTCGTCACGCGAGCATCTTCCCTTTTGTTATTGTTTCAGGGAGCAACATTTGCGTGACGGCAGTGACGGTTTGTGAGCAAAGGCAGAGGGAGATACTTTGCCGGCGAGCCAGTAATAAATAAACTTAATTGTTTACTTCAACTCACTGTGTCAGCCAATCTTTTCAATGGCGACGAGGTGATTTCCGAGCGGGCCCGCAACGGAGAGGAGCTGCACGACGGCACAGACGCATGTCTACAATCTGTGCGATCGGCCACCGGTGAGCTCCAGTGTATCCCTTAACCCTGGGCTCAGCGGCAGAGGAAGCGCAGTGAGACACGCTGCCTGAAGCATCAACGGACCGTTTCCCCAGCAGATTTGGACGTTGGAACCGCTTATCCCCTCTTCACGGCAGCAAACAAACAAGGTGAGGAGGGGCGGAGGGAGAGCGGAGGAGTGCCTACATAAAGTTTCAAGGGGGGCGGTCCACTCAAGAGTGTCTAAGGAAGCAAAGTTAACCCCGAGTCAAGCTGGTACCTCTAATCCCATTGGTACAGCCCATAGGACAGGGAAAACCAAGCCCAACCGCCAACCAGCCTAGGAGATAGACATACAAGACACTAAGGGAGTGTCACAAAATAATTGTCCCCAGTCAAAAGCAAGTAAAAGAGAAAAGAAAGAAGAACACATGTAGACACAAATGGTGTAAGGGTGAATAAGGGAATCCTGACATTATATTAAGTGGTGCATACTGGATTATTAGCAATATTGACACTTGTGATTTGACAACATAATAATGGCTGCAGCTAGCATGGCCCCGCCTCCACCTTTTCTTCCTGAGCCAGGTGCCCCACCTATCAGGTGGGACAGATGGAAAAAGATTATTGATACTTACCTGGTGGCAATTGGTGGGGACAAATTTGCAGCAGCAAGGAAGGAAGGAAGCTATACTTCTGCACAATTTGGGCACTGAAGTTCTTAGTGTCTATGACGGATTGCCTCAACCTCCACAAGAGGGTCAAGGAGAAATAGACCAATATACTCTGACAGAAAGGAAGTTAGAAATTCACTTTGAGGCAAAGAAAAACATAACATTTGAAAGACACAAGTTTTTTCAGAGGGTACAAGATTCCCACGAGCCTGTGGAAAACTTTATTGCAGCCTTAAGATCTCCGAGTCACACATGTGAGTTCGGACAGTTAACTGATTCACTTATTCGTGACCAGTTAGTACGTTGTACCAATAACATGAAGATACAGGAAAAGCATTGCTGATAATACAATAGGAAGTACTACATGCATAGGAAACAATATTTCATTACATCCCCACACATCAGTACTTCACACATGAGTATTAGAATTATTAGGACCTGTAGTCCCTCATCCAGACAGGCTTGGACCTCGTCCTTTGAAAATACTTGACTCTATCACCTTCACACTTACTCTCACCCTCACCTGTTATGAAATATTGTTTCCTATGCATGTAGTACTTCCTATTGAATTATCAGCAATGCTTTTCAGATTTGCTGTTATGTGCTATTGGCAATTCTTTTCAGATTTGTTAAAATTTATATTTCTTAATTCTTTCAATTTCAAATATATATATATATATATATTTGATAAATTTAAATGTTGTGTTGGTTCACCATAGGGGGAAGATATGTAGAGAATATGGTGCTCGTGAGCTTGTCGTCATGCGAGCATCTTCCCTTTGTCATTGTTTCAGGGAGCAATGTTCGCGTGACTGCAGTGACAGTTTGTGAGCGGAGGCAGAGGGAGGTACTTCAACTCACCGTGTCAGCCAATCTTTTCACAAGGGTTAGGAGAGAGCGTGCCTTTGGATTCCTCTGATGAGGGATTGCATGGGCCAGGTGGGCGCCATAGAGGGGGGCAGTCAATCCAGGCCTGCAGGGATGCATGCCATGGAGGAGGGCTGCAATGGAGACGCACATTTGGGAAGAACGCAAGTCAAGTGAAGTGCGGGCATAAGTGCATGGCCAGTGGGCTTTTTGCTTGTAAGGCCAGGTGACTCCAAATGCGTGTTGATGGTTAGCGGGCAGCAGGATCAACAATTGCAAAGCATTGTGTAGGAACTTACCAGCAGATTGCGGCTCAGTGGTGTAGAGAGGCGACCCTATGGTCCTCCATGCCCGGACAGGGGAAGATGTAACAAACAATAGGGGAGCCCCTGTGTGCAAGTGTGAGTGGGGGCAAAGTATGTTGTTTTTACAAAAACCGACAAAAGGGTACTCACACTCGAGACAGTCCTAAATTCTGTCGAACATTCAAGTTAAATCTCCATAGTAGTTTAAAGGCTAGTGTTTGCGAGGCAAATCACTAAGGATACAACAAGGAAGAAGTCTGAGAAATGCTAACGATAAATGTATTGTTAAAAGCACAGTTTTTTGAGATTTTACACAATTTCTGAAACAAAAGATAAGTAGAATAGAGCAATTGAACAGATAAAGAGAAACAGAACATTCATCACAAATACATCAAGTGCAAAAGAAGGGATAACATATTAATCACATAAAAATAAAACAATTCTGACAGGCTACCCATAGTTCCTGCAACATAAGGCCTTCCAGGGTATATAAAAAATTACCCTGATAGGTATACAAAAAGAATATTATTTTAGCTGAGTTTGTATATTTAATCTGCCAACGTGTAGGAAAGAATCAAAGGTTCGTTCCTAAAGGGAACAACATATATATAAATCACGTTTCGGCGTGCCAAACTGGCATCAGTAGTCAGAGCCTTCCTCAGGGCAGGATGGGGGTGAGTTGATAGTGTCACCCTAAAAGGGGGCAGAAAAAGGGAATACTTAATTCATATAAACAGGCTACTATACAGACAACTTCAAAGGTATATCCTAATTCAAGGGTATGCTGTCATAAATATACAGACCTCTCACCCAGTATAGATTAAAGAACGGAGTGCAGTCCGTAGAGGCTACTTTTCCAGACCTATTGAACTTCATACGCTGTGTAACAATGCAGCCAAGTAGAAAGAAAAAGGCAGAGCGCGCCTGGGTCACGCTTCTGAAAATGCTGTGGAGAAATTACAGCCATAGTGTGGGTATAATTCATAGAAAGAGCGAAACGTCAGTGAAAGAGTTTATTTGAAGCTGTCGGAACATGCTGTGGTTATGCTCCTAATGATTTTATCCGGAAGGTAGCGCTCCGGATCATGAATATAACTGAAGAACAAGCACTACAATAAGTAAAAGGATTGCGAGGTACCCAGAAGGGGTCATAGAGTGAATGGTGAGGGGAAGAGCCTGGGTCTTAGATGGAGGCCCTTTGAGAGGGCTGGTGATCGCCTGCTGGCTCCGTGGGCTCACAGGCAAAAACGAAGAAGGCCCGTCAATCAGTCCAGCCAGCATCAGCATGGAAAGATCTGATGAGGCCGCCTCACTTGGCGGCCATGATGGAGAGCCCACGCGTCCCGGTTCAAATAATGCTGGCGAGAGTCTTCATCCATTGTTGCTGGAAGAGATATTGCTTCCCACAGTGGAAATGGCTGATTGAATGGAGGACATTTTTAACCCTCTTCTGAGAAGACTTCTGGGAACTGCTGTATTAAATCCTGGAGGTCCCTCTGTTGTTTCTGGATAAGGTTATCAGGGATTAGATTGGACTTGTCTGCCTCCCCAGCTAGCAGTGGCGCCATTGTTACTGTATGTTGCTCTAGGGCAGCGGTATTCAAACTGTGGGTCACGACCCCCCAGGGGTCCACGGGAGCATCCCTGGGGGGCCCTGAGAGCTCAGCATGAAATTATATATATATATATATATATATATTATATTTTGTTTTTTTAGATTGGAAGAAATGGGCAGGGGTGGCTCACATGGTCGGGCAGAAGCATGAAACTGTCTCAGGCAACAATGAAAAAGTGGCCCGCAGTTGTAAATGGATATTCATTCCTTTAGTCACAGACTGGGCCTCGTACAACTATGGCGGTACGGTAACAGTGCCGGTAAGCTACCGGCACCGTTGTTACCGTACCGCCATAGTACGAGTTGTGCTCGCGGGTGCCTGTCAGCCCGCCAGGTCTGACCTGGCAGGCCGTGTGGCACGCGCGAGTTGGATGCACCGGCACCGTTATTAACGGTGCCAGTGTATCCAAGCTCCCCATTCCCACTGAGCCATATGGGGCTCAAATGGGAATGGGGATTTACCGGTACCGGCACCTGCGAAAGGGCAATTATCAGGTCCACCTAACTCAGCATTACCCGGTAATTGCCCATTCGTGGGTGCCGGACCCGGATGCAACTCCGGCGGCAGCCGTGCCAGTTTTACCGGCACAGCTACCGCCAGAGTTGTAATGAGGCCCACTGTTTCAATAGTACCCAAGGGGGTGCTTTGTGTTAAAATGTAAATAAATTGTGATATATTCAGCAACAATGTTCAAAATTACTAACTGCATAGTTAAGTAAATCATCAAACTGGTCCACATTGGCCAAAATGGTGGCCCATTTTGACTGGCCCACACTAGTATTTTACATTTTTGGTACAGGCATTGCCCTATAGACCAGTCCGAGCCTGGCGGCTCATTCATAATGGCGAGGGGGCGCCCACCCAGTGGCCCCTCACCCATTATGGAGGAACTAAGGAGCCAGCCCAGTGAAACAGTGAGCACCCCCTCAGCTGCTTTTTCCAGATGATGGAGTGCTCCTGGGCTGGCTGAACTGTCAAAGGGAAACCCTGTTTCCCTTTGACAGTTCAGTTTAGTTTCCCAGCCGCACATGCTCACTGAGCCATGCAAGTGCTGTGGCGTTTTGCTTCGTCAACATTGCATAGCTCATTGGAAATGCTGGCTGGGGCACTGCATGTCTGTATGTCTGAGGGGGAGCTCCTGCGCCTCCTCGCACATACGGACAGAGCCGCCTGGAGCAGGGCGTTTCAGCACCCACACGCAGGCCAATGCAGAAGGTACGTTTATGTTCATTGTTTTTATTTAAACATGTGTATGGATGCATGTATGCTTATGTTATGAGTGAGTGTATGGTGATGGATGCTCGAGTGAATGATAGAGTGATTGATGTATGAATGTGCAGCGCCTTGCATACACACATAATCATGTTGATTGTGTTAGGCCCAGTGGGGCCCAGGGGACAGGGATGGTATCTTTTTACTGGACATCTATCATAGATGTCCAGTAAAAAATGTCATGCCTGCCCCCCTGGCCCCCCAGCACCAATTGCAAACTGTTTGGCTATTTACCCATTTTTTTGTTAAAAGTATGCTCTACAATGCAACATTTTAACCCATTATTTAAAAAAAATCACAGGGGGAAGCCCCCCCGAATCCCCTTGTATTGGTTCGGGCTCCCTCACTATGCTCGGTTGCTGTGGCTTTTTTGGGGGAAATAGTTATGCCCCTCCACTTAAAAAAATTACCAGCCGCCACTGGCCCTCAGACTGTGTTGGGAACAGGATGGGGGGAATACAGGGACTATGGTCGGAGCACAATGGGCGGGAACCATGGGATAGTGGGGGGAGCCGAGTGGTGAGAGCCCAGGGTGTGTGATGGGGTGGGGAGAGACCAGGGACTGGGTAGGAGTGGGATGAGGGAGCCCAGCGACTGTGATGGGAGCAGGTGACGGCGCGCAATACATACTGTCCATTTGGCATTTCTGGGGGGTCCCGACCGGCCCAGATTTTGCTTAGTGGGGCCCCAGTCAAAAAAGTTTGAAGACCACTGCTCTAGGGGTTCTGTATGCCAGAGTTTTAGCAAGTTTATGTGGTAAATCTGTTTTTTTTCTTCTATTGGACTGGAAGACCAAATAGTTCAGTGGGTCTTTGCACTCCAGGATTTTAAACGGACAGTACCATTTTAAAATCATCTTATTCTCCGAAGTGGGTAACAAGAGTAGTACCTGGTTGCCTCCTGCAAAGGGTCTAGCCACTTCCCAGTGATCATAATTTTCCTTATGGTGTTCTCGAGGCTTGGAGAGGTGGGTGTTAACAATCTCTCTTACTGCCTTTACATGGGACTTTAAGACGTTAATTTAGCGGCAGATTGAGATATAGCTAGTGGAGCCTACTTGCAGTCTTCCCAAGTTTCTTTCAGAACATCAAACACATAACATGGTTATATTTCATATAATAACTCAAAGGTTATATACCACAATGTAGAATGGGCTGTTTTTCGTACGACGAAGAAGACCCATGATATCATCAAATCCCAATTCTTCTCATCCGTCTCCACTAGTTTCTTTAAGATATGCTTGAGAGTCTGATTAAAACGTTCTACTAGGCCCTTCATTTGGCTTAAGGGGAACATCTAAGTATATTATCTATAGGATCTTGGAT
Organism: Ambystoma mexicanum; assembly: GCF_040938575.1. Classification (NCBI taxonomy): domain Eukaryota; kingdom Metazoa; phylum Chordata; class Amphibia; order Caudata; family Ambystomatidae; genus Ambystoma; species Ambystoma mexicanum. Next base: position 764,965,537 of record NC_090937.1, on the reverse strand, counting down.
TGTGTAATTGGCTGCCCACTGTCAGATGGACAACATATGCTTACTTCTAAAATATGTCATCTTCAGAAACATTACATACACGGTTTCTCATTAGTTTTCAAACTATAAGGTCCTTTGTTATATGGATCACTGCAATTGGTTGGCATGCTTGTGCCATGTCTGGAACTTTCAGTTCACTTAGCAGCATGTAAGCCCAGACCCAGGTGCAAGGAGATGGGCCTGACTCTACCTCCCCAAGCAATTAGCCCAGCATCTCTCATCACCCAAGCCTTCTGCAATGAAGATTGTCTTTGAACTTGGCCTTGCAACGTATCCCTGTCTCTGAGAATACACAGGAGTGCGGGCACTCACTATCATGCTCTGGGACTCCAAATCAGAACTCCATTTTCATCCTTGGCTCACGTGACAGGAGACCACGATTTGGTCTATTTTGCAGGTTTTAAATGTCTTAAATGAATAAAACTTGGCACTCTTGGTGTTCTCTCCTTGCACCATAACAAGGGATGATTCATCCTTTGCACGTTCACTTCTTTCCAGAATACATAGCCGACCTTGGCTGCTTCAGTCTTGACTCCAGGTCAGACAACCTCGCCATGCAGCTCCACAATTCAGCTTATTCTTGCTGCGACATAGTTTCCCTTTATTCTTCATTGGGTCCCGGCTTACTAAAATTCATGACAACAATGTCCAGCTTCTATACAATGGCGGCTTCGCCTGTATTCTATTCACTACATAAAGCCAGCTTCTAAGAAGACTTAGGGCCTCATTATGGGTCCGGCGGTAATCATGCCAGTGCTACCGGCAGGTCGCCAGACCTGTAATGATTTACCGGCGACTGACTTCCCAGTAACACTGGGGGATTACAACGCTGGCGGTCCGGAAAGTCAGGCACCAGTAAATTATAATTATTAACGGTGCCGGTGCTTCCATGACGGTCTGCCTACCATGGTCGCTATGCACGGCAGGGTCAGACCTGCCAGGCACAGCGGCTCCGGCAGGTGGATCTGTAATATGCATGTCTGGAAACAACGGTGCCAGTAAGCTTACCAGTACTGTTGTTTCCGGACCGGCATAGTTGTAATGAAGCCATTAGTGTACTTGCGTTTCAGCGTCTGTACAATTATTGAACGGTTGATTCTCTGCAGCACTTTGTGCACTTGTGATCTTCTTTTTCACATTTAAAGGTTCACTTGATACTTTACTTCGTCATTAGTCTCTTCAGGATCTATACATCCTCTTCAGCCAGTATCCCGAGACATTGTTCATACTCGTTTATGATGTCACAGGCTTCTATTCTTTGCTCCTTCTCATATTCCTTCAGGTAGTTCGCCCTCAAATTGTCGTCCCTTCGGTGATACATTCGATAGGGTTTTCTTAATGGGTACCTTCTTTCGGACATATGTTGCTGTATTCGCACATCTGCTGGTCAAAACGGCACAATCTCAAGCTTCCAACATATAGGAGGTGGGGGGTAGGGTTTCCTGCAGAGGCATGTGGCTGCTCCTCTACATTCCCCCCTCTAGTCGAAACCTCCGCCACCTCTCAATTGTTTCCACATCCAGGTATTTTTTCTTGAAGAAGTGTTTCTTTGGTGACCACATCTTCCTCACCCCCATCAGGGAGCCTGCTGATTTGACATGTTCATTTACACTCCAGGTCATGTAATTACATTGTCCATTTGGGATACAATAGACTCATCATCCCACATACTTCTTATAATTCTTTGGATAGAGGAACTTCGTTCCTTCATGTACTATGAGGCTGGCTTCAATATATTTCCTGACAGCGTCATCAGTCAGCTTCTTGGCATTTGGTTCAGGGTTGACATCGATCATGATCTTTATCCATACCACCTTCTTTGTCATTTTCTTGCATTGGGCAATCACCATCCCGACTTCACGGAATCCAAAAATCATCAACACCAATATCACTCCAAGAACTTTGAATATGTTCGCCAACCACTGAGGGATGCATGGAAACAAGGAAGCAAACCAATTGTCATCTTCAATATCATCCGTCTCATTTTCCATCTTCTTATGCAGATCTGTCAACAACATTATGGCCTCTGTCAAGGTTGAATTTTCTTCATCGTGAGAAGGTATAAATGAGCAACATGGTGGCTCGATTTTGGCACAAACTCCTCCTTCCATTGCTGTGATCATATCAAGAACATACCTATTCTGGAGGGTCATCAGTTGTATGGCACTCAGCTCTTTTTTAATGTTGTTGAATCCCTTTATGGTAGCATTGATTGTCTGCAGAAGCTCCCATCTAGTGATTTGTAACCACTTGGAATTCGCCACTGTTTGAATTCCAGGCATATAAATATGTAGTCGTCATTATCATAGCAGTCCTGCTGAACAACTTGTGCTCCTCGGGAATGGTATCATACGCTGTTATCGATTTGGCTGAGAAATAGTTTTCTCTTTATGTCCGTCAGAGAAGTTCAAGTGATCTTTTTTTCTCAAGTGGGCATCCACTTTTGGAAATTCTCCAATGTTCAGATCGCTTTGAGGAATCACTAATGCTGGAACATGGATGAGCACCAAGGAACATACTCTGCCCCAATCCTTGGGCAACCTCATATAAATTCTAGATCCACAAGCCCAATATCGATCCACAAGGACGGCTGTCCCTTCTCCCATCCTGGGAATGTCAATTGTGGTTTTGCATTCTTTGTTATATCCCACATGGTTATTTCCGTTTCTTCGGAAGCATAGTGTTGCATTAGCCAATGGGATTACAACTACTGGGTCTGATTCATCTTCTACCCACGTCAACAGTTTGGAGTGCTTGGCCCATGACTTTAAGCATCCTTCATTGACCGTCTGCACCTCTTGTTCGTAAATTGTTTTCTGCAGATGAGCTGCACAGGACCTCATTTCTTCTTCCCATCCGTTCTTGGAATTCACTCATCCATAGATCAATAATTGAGTTTGTTCCCAACATCCACGTGATCCGGCTACTTCCGTCGCATCAGGGCAATTCATACTCTTAATTTCTTCAATTATCACCTCCTCCTGTCCTGCGGCAGCATACACAAGCATCTTGCTTTTCCATCCAGGCCCCTTCTCCATTTGTAGAGTCTTGATGTAGTCATCCTGGTATGGAAACAACCATTTTGATCTCCATCGCAAGGTCGCCCAACTTTCTTGGAGCTGTCCTCGAGTAGTACATGTTGCAAGATGGCTGAGGCACTTTGCATTGTGCTCTGGAACCTCCTTTGCAATGAAAGTCCTTACTGTCTTCATGACATAGGGGATGAGAGAGCAGATATAGCAACCCTCATTATATGCTTTCCCCCCCACCTTTTTCATGTGTTGGTACCATATGTTATTCCCCAGGTGAGATGTATTATCTAGATAGGTATTTTTTCCTTCACTATCTTCCTCTGCATCTCTTTTATTTCTCCCAATATACATAGAGATCGAAGAGTTTGTCATCATTTGTTTTCACAGTGGGGAGAACCATAGGAACACTTTCTTGAGCAGAAGTACTGAGATGATAGAGACTGAAAAATCTAGGCATCCATTTCTCGCGCCATCCTACTGCTTGCCGAACTTGTTCATTCTCTATGATCATGCCATCTTCTTCATTAAAAATTTTTAATACATTCATCAAGTTCCTTTATATTTGCAACTGTAAAATGTGTTCAATTATAGCAATAACAAGTCTTTTTATCACCGGACCATTTTTAGGATCCTGTAAAAAAGTGTGAATAATAACATCTCTTCTAACAAGAGCAGGGTAGGATTGAAGTATGTACACAAAGACAGCAATCACAAGCCGATGAACATCACTGTCGGCAGGTACCATATGTTTGATCACTTAAAACAAATATTCTCCATGGAATGAATCTGGATACTGGTCTTGTTTCCAATTTCTGATTAAGAACTGACATTTAGGCATAACTCTGATGCATTATTCTCTACTTCAATATATTTCTAAAAGCTAATTTCAAAATTCTTGGAATTCTCTGCCAGTCCTTGCACTCCCTGCTAAAAATAAACATAAGGAATGTCTATTGAATTCCAGTCCGAATAAAGTACATGTTAATCATTTGTTGTTTTATCATCCTTCTTGGTCATCGATCGTGTCTGCACACGCAGACATTCTTCTGGTCTTGCTTCTGGATCAGCAACGGTGGGAGGGAAGGTCTTGCCTTTATAAATCTTCACATCACTAAAGTGCAACCAAACTCTTCTTTGTACTTTAACTGCAGAAGGGGCCACTTCTTCGACAATGAAAGGGCCATGAAAATGTGGCTCATGCCATTTCCTGCGAACATTTCTAATCAACTCTGGGTCACAGCATATAACTTAGGTGGTGGTAGATTATGAGTCCCCCGCCATAGTTTTCTATGAGTTGTTGGCGCATATATTGTCCTTTCAGCTGGATATTCATGAGAAGTATTCCACTATCTGCAACTTGGGGCTTGTTTGGGATTTTTCATTGCATTATACTTGTGTTGTTTCATTGCCAGTAAACTGGGGTTGTCAGAATGGGGGTATACTTGCATGGTGCAAACTGGATTAAAATGGGATATTGTAAACTGGAAGTAGACTGACATTGTTAAAACTGGGAACATACTTGGGTTGTCAGTGAAGAGTTGCCATCAGTGAGGATGTGAAAGCCATAGCTTTTTTGATTAATAAAATGATGCAGGTAATTCTGTCACTGAAAAGGAGGCCTACTAATCAGACTCTCCCTCTCGTAAAGCTTAATTCCCAAAACATAGTGTGTTTATGTGTATTTGTTGTGCCAGTCACATGACATCTACAGCAAATGCCATGCAGTGGTAGCAAAGGAGGTTAAAATGTTACATGTCCATTCCGGACATCTGCTGGAACACAAAGTTCCAACAGGCATTGGTGGCGTTGTAATCTTCTGCATCTGTGATTCAAAATATAAAAATTGTGTACCCAAGTCAGCCTGGTGGTATGTAAAACTGTAAATATAATCCATGCCTGTTTATGGCATGGCGGCTACTAGAGTCACGCAAGTACGCAGTCACAGCAATTTGATATCATACAACAGTCAGCTTGGTTAGTAGTGCTCAGCTATGTGTAAGACTACGGGCTTGCCCATGGTCTCTATGGGAATGGTTGAGATGCTTTCTCTGGTGTACGCCCACCAAAACATAGCCATTAGCTGTTTCCTTAACTAGCCATCCACAAGATGGCCACTACGCATCACGTAACATGGACTGTCCAGTGAGGCGGAGCTCTGTCTCTAGTACAGCAAATACTTCCTGGAACAGGAAAACCTTGCATCACAACTTTCCTATGTTGCTAAGGCGCTTCTCCCAGTTTTTCTTCCTGCTCCTATATTTCTGCTCTCCTTCTTTCCTAATGCTCCTACCCTTTGTGGTTCTCCTGCTCTTTCCGATTTCCTGGCTCTGCTACTTACAGCCACTTGGGATTCTGTCATCGATCGGACCAGCAGATATCTTCTTCCATATTCAATATATTGCTGCGGACCATACTAAAGTAATTAGCAAATAATTGTGTCTTGTGATGGTGACCTGCTCAATAAAGGGCTTCCATAGTTCGACAATGCTAATGTCCTGTTGCAGAGGAGACATCAGGCGCTCACAGGATGCTGTCTCGGTCACCTCTTGCAGCCAGTCTTCCAATGTGGGTATAGCCAGACTTTTCCAATGTTAGAGAATCCGCACTTTGGCCCCAATGAGGACTGTGATGAGCCATTGTTGACCAGGTTTAGTCCGCTTCAGTGAATCAGACTAGTCGTGCAACATGGCAACTTGAATACTAACAATGAGAGGTCTCCCCACGGTGGGATCTGTCTCTGAGCATCCCTATCTGCAAGGTCAGAGAGTGTGAGTAACAGCAGCTCATTGTGCACCACACTTCCAACAGGCTGTGCCAAGTTTATCAGGTGTTCACTGCCAATGATGGAGAATCATATTTTGGGAAAACCTCAGACGTGATTCACTTAATCCCTCATTATCCCGAGTGGGGATCCTATCCCACTGACCCTCTGTGATGGGGTCTTAATTTCAAAGTGCTAAAATACCCGTAAATTGTCATGGGAGAGATTACCTTAATACCATATTATTGGGAATGTTTACATATTAACCAGGAAGGAGCTTCTTAGGTCCCTTTCTTTAATAAGTATGGGTTTGTGTGTTCGTTGCTAGGAGACAACAGAAGAAGAACAAGAACAAGACGTCCGTTACCAGAGGGTGTATTGAAATTAAGGTTTTTACAGAAATTGTTCGCGACGTTGCGCAAGTTATAAAAAGTTAAATGTTGAAGAGTGACGCGATCGCCGTCCTTTCTGATCTTTGAATGAGGCAGGAAAGGATATGAAGCAGAGGAGGTGAGAAACGGATCGTGGGCCAGTTCAAATGTCCGCGTTGCTCCATACGTAGAAAGCAGGAGACAGGCGGAGCTATACAGCTGATCCTGTCACTCGCCGTCAGCTGTGGCAGAAGCCTGGAACTGTCAGCCGTTTGTGTCCGTATCCTCAGATACTGCGACGCCGGAGAAGAATATGTGTCAAAGAGGAGGGGTCACGAAGCTTGATTCTGTCTACCAGATTGAAACCAGCTCCCGTAAGAAGCATGTCAGCTGTAGCAAATACGTTTGTGTGCCGATCAAGGTATGGCAGAGTGTGAAATTGAAAGGAAAACAAGGGGGCGGGGTCCCGACACTAATCCAATACCATTAGAGGTTGTCACGGGAGAATCTATACCCTGAAGATAGCACTTTGTGAAGGAGAGAGTGACAATTAGCCTCATCAGAGCCAAAAGTTAAAGCAACCAAAAGAAACAGGAGAAAAAACAGTAGGTCAACAAGGTGATAACAGGAGTGGTGGAACTGAAAAGAGACTAAACTGCATTCAAACAACACCAGAAGAGATCTCACCTTCTTGTTCACGCAGAGAGACATTTTTTGTATCATTATAAAAACGAACTTTGTGACAGTGGTGGTTAATACAAGAAGATCTTTGGCTTCCAAGGTTGTTACCAGTGGACTGTCCAAACGGCCCAGAGAGAAGACCTCTATACTCTACAGTATCCTTTGCTGTGTTTATTTATTATTTTTTTATTATTTTATTATTATTTCTCTGAAACATTAAAGAAAGAATTGTTGGAAAGTTAAATTGGTGGTCTGCGTCTCCCTAAATCCCACATCAACCCGTAACATTTGGTGGCATCAGTGGGATTAGAGTACGCCTTGGAGGAACTCATCAAAACTTTAAGTGAGGCACAACACTTGCTTCAACAAGCTCTACAACTCCAGAGCCAACAGGCGCAAGCAGATAGGTTAGCTTTTCAACAAGCCCTACAGGTTCAACAAGCTCAAGTGTTGGAAGCCACGAATTTAAGAGACACCCCTCAAGTTCCAACCTCAATTTTACAGAAATATACGTCAGGTGAAAATCCTGCACATTTCTTTGTGAATTTTAGCATGTGGCACAGAATGCACAATGGCCAGCTGAAAGATGGTGCCACTATATCGCACCCTTAATGACAGGAGAAATGCAAAGCGCCTACCAAGCAGCAAACCCTGCCGGTGATACCAACTACGGAGATATGAAGAGGGTTGAGTTGGAAAGGCTAGTTCACAATGAAGAGACTTATAGAATAAAGTTGTGAGAGGTTAAGTTATCAGGGGAGGAGACTCCCAGACAACTATTCTACAGGGTGAAAGAGCTCGCTGAAAAGTGGCTACAAACTGCAACGTCCTCACCACAAGAAATAACAGAGAAAATAGTCCTGAAACAATTCGTCGAAGCACTACCTGGCCCCGTACAACGTTGGGTCAGACAACATCACTGACCCTGTTAGCTGAGGCCAATGACATCGCCTCCGCCTACCAGGAAGCGGGGCAGGGTAGGCTGTTAACTTATGCGAGTAATCTTCAACCCAATGTCAGCTTCAACACCTTTAATAAACCTTTGAATCAAACAAGATGGCCGAACTCCATGTTAAGAAAATCAGAGGCAGACAATATCCGTTCACGACCCAGTAGTGAAGGTCCTTCTAATTTCAGACAAATACCACCCTCTATTTTTTGAGTGCAGAGACTGGGGCCACCTCGCCAGACTCTGTCCAAAGAAGGCGAAGAGTGAACCGATGGATGTTGGAGTCTTTGAAGCCCTGAAGGACAGAGACTATCAAGAACAACCTTCTTTGAATAAGTCACAATATGTCTATACCTGTGATGCAGAGGTAGATGGAAAACCTACCCGAGCCTTGGTCAACTCTGGGAGTCTCCAAACAGCTGTAACCTCAGACCTGGTAGGTGCAATTCATAATTCTACTAGAAAGATACCCATTAGATGTGTATATGGGGATGTAAGGTCATATCCTTCGAAAGAAATAGAGTTAAAGGTGGCTGAGGAGACGATAGGGAGAAGAGCAGCTGTACTACCCAAGTTGCCCCAACCTTTACTGGTTGGATCTGACGTACCTAATTTTTCAAAACTAGTCAAAAGTATAAAGAAGAGCTTGTTAGAACCGGCCCCATTTTTCGACCAAGAAATTATTAGTTCCCCTCCGAAACTGCCAAAGAGTAAAACGCTTAAGAGATTCCTTAAAAGAGATTGGAGAGCGAAGAACGTCCTACCTCTAGCTGTAGATTGGAAGTTAGACGAGGAAGGAGACAGCTTTCATTCCGCACAGGAATTGAATCCTCTTCTACAGTATGCTAGAGAACGTGCCTTGGAACCTCCATCAGGACAAGGTCCTCACTTCATCAAACAGAATGAACTCTATTATAGGGTAACCAAGTCTAAAGGAAATGAGGAGCTCAAACAGTTGTTAGTACTGAATAAGTTTTGCAAACCAGTATTGGAGGTCGCACATCTACAGGTTGGGGAAGGACATTTGGGAACCGAAAATCCATGTCGAAAAATCTTATGAAGGTTCCACTGGCCAGGAGTCTATAATCAGGTAGTCAAGTTATGTCAAGGCAGCGAAGAATGTCAAAAAAAGAACAGAGCTAATGTAAGAAAAGCTCCTCTACAGTCTATGCCATTAGTCCTAGAGCCCTTTAGTCGCATAGGCATGGATATGGTAGGACCTTTAGAACCAATCCGGAAGAGGACATAAATATATTCTTGTAATAGTAGATTACGCAACACATTACCCTGAAACTTTTCCCTTGGAGTCAACCAACACCCAACAGATCTGTGATATCCTAAACCCCTTCACAGGTCAGGTAGGAATCCCGAAGGAAATTGTAACCGATCGTGGAACAAACTTCCTTTCCAATGTCCTTAAACAAGTATGTGAAACCTTGAAAATTGATCATCTTAAAACGCCAGTATATCACCCTCAAACGGATGGCTTAGTGGAAAGGTGTAATCAGACCATTAAGCAAATGTTGAGGAAGACCACTTCACCAGAAAATAGAGATTGGGATAGAGTACTCCCTTGGATACTTTTGACTCTACGAAACACACCTCAATCTTTGACAGGGTTTTTGCCTTTTGAACTCCTGTTTGGAAGGCCGGTACGGACTTTAGTAGATATTGTAAGGGAAAGCTGGGAGGAACAACCATCACAAGAGTTATCACTTATGGAGTATGCCTCACAATTACAGGAAAAGGTAGAGAAGTTGCAGGCCATAGCCAAGGATAACTTGCTCCAAGCCAAAGAGAAGCAAGAGAAATACTATAATTAAAACACTCGGCTCAGAAGCTTTAAAGTGGGCGACCAAGTATTGGTGGTGTTACCTACTTCTGAAAGCAAAATGTTGGCAGCCTGGAGAGGTCCATACAAAGTCAAGGAGGTATTGAGACATATAAGATAAGGCAACCCGAAAACAAAATTCCACTTCAAACTTACCATGTAAATCTACTTAAAAAGTGGGTACCTCCGATTAAAACAGTGGCAATGTTAAACCATACTGAGTTGCAGGAAGAACATTTTCCTCAAGATGAAAAAGAGACCGGAATAGAGAGTCTAAACATTAATCAAGATTTATCATCAGTTCCGAAGACAGACTTATCCCTGTTGTTGAGTAGATACTCAGAAATATTCGCTTCCTTACCTGGAAAAACCAGCTTGACTTACCACCATATTACCACAAAACTGGGGTCTACAGTAAGGTTAAGGCCATACAGAATTCCAGAAGCAAAAATCAAAGCAATTAATCAAGAAGTTCAGGATATGTTGGAATTAGGAGTAATTGAACCATCACATAGTGATTGGTGCTCACCAGTAGTATTGCTACCAAAGCCAGGTGGTAGTGTCCAGTTTTGTATGGATTTTCGAAAGTTAAATGAGGTCTCAAAGTTTGATGCTTATCCGATGCCAAGGATTGAGGATCTTCTTAATAATCTAGCAAAAGCAAGGTTTTTAACAACAATAGACTTCACAAAAGGTATTGGCAAATACCCTTATATTCAGCTGATAAAGAAAAAACAGCATTTGCCACACAAACAGGACTTTATCAGTTTACAGTTTTACCTTTCGGACTTCATGGAGCCCCAGCTACTTTTCAAAGATTGATAAACCATATTATTCAGGGCCACGAACAGTATGTTGGGGCTTACTTAGATGACATCATAGTTTTCAGTCAATCATGGTCTGAACACCTTTCTCTTCTGGAGGCCGTACTCAAAACCTTAAAACAAGCAGGTCTACATGTGAATCCCAAAAAAACGATTGTTGCAAACTTTCATACCAAATACTTAGGGTATTATGTGGGTCAAGGAGTCATCAAACCACAGGAGGAGAAGTTAAAGGCGATTCGTCAATTGAAATTTCCTGATAATGCCAGACAAGTGCAAGCATTTTTGGGATTTGTGGGTTACTACCAGAGATTTATTCCACATTTCTCTACGTTGGCAGCACCTTTGACAGATCTTTTGAAGAAATCTTCTCTTTCAAGAGGAAATCGGCAAACTAAAGAGACAGAAAAGGCCTTACATTCTTTAAAAGAAGCTCTGACAGATAAAGCTTTTCTACATTGCCCAGATTATAAGGCTCCATTCTTTCTACATAACAATGCTTCTGGAACTGGCCTCGGTGCAGTCTTGTTTCAAAACCAGGGAGAAAAGGAACAACCAATTCTGTTCATAAGCAGAAAACTACTTCCACATGAGTTGCAATATGCGACTATAGAAAAAGAATGTTTAGCTGTTAAATGGGCAATTGAGGCTTTAAGGTATTACATTCTTGGAAGGGAGTTTACTTTGATAACAGATCATGCGCCCCTGATATGGCTCGCCAGAAACAAAGACACGAATCAGAGAGTCTTAAGATGGTTCCTTTCTCTCCAGCCCTTCTCTTTCAAAACTGTCCATCAACGAGGTTGCTTACTAGCTCTGGCTGATTATTTGTCACAAGCTGACACCCTTCCCGAGCGTAAGGGCCCAGTAGAGGGGTTATGTGATGGGGTCTTAATTTCAAAGGGTTAAAATACCTGTAAATTGTCGTGGGAGCAATTACATTAATACCATATTATTGGGAATGTTTACATATTAACCAGGAAGGAGCTTCTTAGGTCCTTTTCTTTAATAAGTATGGGCTTGTGTGTTCATTGCTAGGAGACAACAGAAGAAGAAAAAGAACTAGATGTCCATTACCAGTGGGCGTATTGAAATGAAGGTTTTTACAGAAATGGTTTGTGACGTTGCGCAAGTTATAAAAAGTTCAATGTTGAAGAGTTACGCGATCGCCGACCTACGGAAGTCCTTTCTGATCTTTGAATGAGGCAGGAAAGGATATGGAGCAGAGGAGGTGAGAAACGGATCGTGGCCAGTTCAAATGTCTGCCTTGCACCTGTACGTAGAAAGTAGGAGAGAAGCGGAGCTATACAGCTGATCCTGTCACTCGCCGTCAGCTGTGGCAGAAGCCTGGAACTGTCAGCTGTTCGCATCAATATCCTCAGATACTGCGATGCCGGAGAAGATGTGTCAAAGAATAGGGGCCACGCAGCTCGATTCTGTCAACCAGATTGAAACCAGCTCCCGTAAGAAGCATGTCAGCTGTAGCGAATACGTTTGTGTGCCGATCAAGGTATGGCAGAGTGTGAAATTGAAAGGAAAACAAGGGGGCGGGGTCCCGACACGAATCCAATACCATTAGAGGTTGTCAAGGGAGAATCTATACCCTGAAGACAGCGCTTTGAGAAGGAGAGAGGGACAATTAGCCTCATCAGTATCCCGAAATGAGGGTTTATTAACAATAAATGAGACTATTTCTTTTAAAAGAGCCAAAAGTTAAAGCAACCAAAAGAAACAGGAGAAAGAACAGTAGGTCAACAAGGTGATAACAGGAGTGATAGAATGGAACTGAAAAGAGACTAAACTGCATTCAAACAACACCAGAAGAGATCTCACCTTCTTGTTCACGCAGAGAGACATTGTTTGTATCATTATAAAAACGAACTTTGTGACAGTGGTGGTTAATACAGAAGATCTTTGGATTCCAAGGTTGTTACCAGTGAACTGTCCAAACAGCCCAGAGAGAAAACCTCTACACTCTACAGTATTGTTTGCTGTCTTTATTTATTTATTATTGTTTTATTCTTCTTTCTCTGAAACATTAAACAAAGAATTGTTGGAAAGTTAAATTGGTGGTCTGCGTCTCTCTAAATCCCACATCAACCCGTAACACCCTCTCAAAGGGTACCTTGCAGCTTGCCCTGCCATTTGTTTATTAAGGTAGATGAAAGTGATTACCATCAACGAGAGGGGCATATGAGGTGACACTCATTGGCATAGATAGTTTAATGATTTTGCAGACGATTCATTGTAACTGAAAACATTGGTATCTTTTCTCAACACTAATGGTTACAGCATTAAGTTAAAGAAAAAAAGTTAGGGATGCACCACTAAGTAGATACAGAATGTATTGTCAAACATTCCTTAGTTTTTTTATAAAGACTTCTTGTGCTCTGGCTAAATCCCTGATTAGGGGGCACAAAAGTGAACTAGAAAGGATATGCCTAAGAGAGTGCCTGGGCGTCACACTGAAATTAGATGAGCAACATTTCTAGTACTACATTAACAACATTAGGTTAACTAGAAATGTTGCTCAGTTATCCTCCTCTAATCGGAACAGACAGGCCCCACTTTTGTAATGATGAAGAGGATAATGTAGAAGTAAATAATTCTCTTGTTACGTCTAGGGCCCCTGGTCTGGAAAGCATTACAAATGCTGTAATACAAGTAGCACCTGTGTTTTGTGGACATTTGTTATGCAGGGTGTATGAATTAATCATTAATAGCAGGACTATACCGCCCACATGGAGGAAATCAATTCTTGTCCCAGTACATAAAAACGTGACCAAGAAATGATCCTGGAAACTATCTCCTGGTGGCGATGACCGATTCCAGCAGTAATATCTTTTCTCATTTCCTCCAGAAACAAATACGTTCTTGGGCCATTACCAATAGGCTGATTAAAAGGCAACAAAACAGTTTTCGGCAAGGAATGGGCACTTTATAACATCTGAACGCTCCAGCATATTATTTCTGACACGTATCATAATGATACAAAATTATATCTCTGTTTTATAGATTACGCTGGGTTGTTCGATTGTGTGCTGCGGCAACATCTGTGGAATAAACAAGCAGATTGGGGAATAAACCCCATTATATTAATGTTTGTAAAACAATTGTATGAGAACACCTATGTGACGTGAGCCAGAGGGTACTGTCACTAAAACAAATGACACCAACCATGGTTAAAACAGGGTTGGGTCCTTGCCCTGATTTTGTACAACCTCTGTGTCCGACACGAATATCTACCTTGAAAAATCCAGCAATTTTCTGCTGTGTATTGTATGGAACCTTTCATATGCAGATGACACTGTTTTATTAGATAAGACTCCAATAGGGCTGCAGAGCCCTCTTCAAGCTATTTACGATTATGCAAATTAACACAAAAAACCTAACATTAAAAAAGGAAGATTTTGATCATTGGAGGAAAAATAAAAGCAAAGACATGGCAAATTCTTATGGCAAATTAATGAAGGGGCCTTAGAGGTGGTGAAATCCTATGCATATCTTGGGATGCCAGTGACTAACAGGCCTGGGCGTCTTTTTATGAAAGCAAATCCGGAGCTATTTAACTAGGGAATGTGGTCACTCATTAGAAGGCCATCTTAAATTGTATAAAACCTGTATCACCCTGGGAATTTTGTATGGCCTGGAGGTCTAGACAGAAGCTTTTCTATGGTTGTACTGACTGAAAGGTAAACTTTGGCGACCTGTCCTGGGTCTTCCCAAAACAGTACTCATAGAGGTGATAAAATGCAAGAGGAATCTTACATCTCTACTTACACTTTGGAAAGTTCCCTGATGTAAATTATATTTAAAAATATTCATGTATTATGGAAGGGAGGACTCATCATTTGGACTTGATGAATGGGAGTAGTACGGCTCTTAAGACCACCTGCATGCAATTCCATGAGGATATTGGTCTAACTCTATTGAACAAAATCAATATTGGTGAAGATATGCAAATATTAAAACGCAAGGTGAATGCTTGGTACCGGGCACACAATTTGGAGGTTCTTGCTAACAAAAGGAATTATTGTGAATAAATGAAGCAAAGCTTTGTTCCCTGTCAGCCATGTGTTTACCTGAAAAAAATGAATAATTTGGAGACTAGGAGATTCATCTTGAAATTAAGATTTAATAAAGTGCCAATTTATTCACGTGTGGGTGCCCGTTATGGTATTTCACGTGATAAAAGAAAGTGCTACTTGTGTAATGGCCCTATATAGATGCAAAAATGTATAGGGGCCCTAGAGGTGGAACAGACCTTGCTGGGATCTCATATGATAAGCTTGTATCTAATAGTTCGTTGGGCAAGATCACAGGTTTGTGTTGAGGTGAAGCCCACACCTCATTTGTTTGGTAGCGAGAAAAAGGGGGTTGACCTGGATACCTTGCATATCTTTTAGAGGAAGAATTTGATTGTCCACGCAGTTTCTTCGCGTTTTGTGCTTGGAGCAGCGATTTTTGTTTTATTTTGTCTTGTTTAACTAGATTTGTGAAAATACAGTTTGGGGTCTTGTGTCCCAATTGAGATCAGCCGACACGTGTTTCGACCCGTCGGTCCTTTTCAAGGCTACGTGGTTTGTCCTTAGCCCCCTATGGGGTCCTTGATTGGATGTGATAATTGTTTCGGTCAATACAGCTGGGCTCTTGTTGGGCCCTAAGATTCATTGTGTTCTCCGTCGTTGCGTCCTGTAGCTTCAAGCTAGGTCAGGGCACCTATTAGAAAGTCCCATCCTATTACATCATAAACCGGCCTGCAACTTCCATGATGTATGCTCTCAGATGCACGTGTAAACAGTTGTTCAGCGGGAGCATGATTCTTAAAATGAAACCATGTAAAATAGCATCACAATATACCGCCTGGCCATCCAGTGAAATACAACTCAGAAAATGGCAACATGAAATTATTGGTCCTAAATATGTAGATCTATCACCAAGAGGAGGAAAACTGGAATTTCTGCTAAGACGCAGGAAGCGTTATTGGATAAACTGAATACACACTTTTCACACAAGTTTGAACACATATAATGAACTATAAACATTTACGAATATAACAGAACTGTATTTGTAATCACTGTTCTTCTCCTCTTTCTATTTTACATGGCCCCTCAATGTTCTGTTCAATCCATAATATATATTTTTTTTACAATACAAATATTTTAATTTTGGCGAAAAATCACCACAAAAGACAATATATCATACAGTCATGAAAACACAAAAGGCCAATAAGTTAAAAATAGTATTTGCACCATTTGTTCTATACAGCACACCAAGGAACAGCATGCAAATACCGTTGGAGGTTAAAAAGAATTCCTCTTCCCTTAGATGCAAGTAAAAAAAAATATCACAACTGCCACAAAAGCTGTGTGAGTAGGACATAGTTTCATCACATCCAGAGCAGCACAGTTAGCTCCTACGTGGAGCTGAATCCACATTTGTCTGAGCCATTTGGACCTCTCAGAGAAATATGTGCGACAATGAAGAATAAAAAGCACTTCACCGTCAACCTTGCCGGGACAGTAATGACATAAGGATGAGGCTAAACATTTTTTGTCCAATTTCGCAGTAAATTGAGCGAGTGGCAAGATTTTTAGGCGAAACTTTTTGAAAATGCTTTTCGACTTGGGACTTGAGTGATAAGCAAGATACGATTCCAAATTCTAAGCCAATACAACACTGGTTGGAGCATGATGGAATACTTTATTTCGGATAAAGCAACCTCACATGCCACTGGAACAGAGGGTACGCCTGATGGTAAACCAAGGAGGTGCTTGAAGAATGTATTCTCTGCTATTTGAATAGAGGAGCAGGAAGTATATCCCCATAGTTAAGCACCATATAAAACAGCTGGAATCACCTGCGCCCTATAGATCTTAAGACGGACTGATGTTACATTACCCTCCAAACGAGATGCAAGGCTTGCAATTAAACCACTATGCCGTGACTAGGTCATGGTGCTCTTTTCCATTTGTCTAGCCCATTTCAAACAATTGGACAAAGTCAGGCCCATCTAGTTATACGAGTCCACCGATTCCAACAAGTGGTTTTTCAGACAGAATTTTGCAGCTGGCCGAGAAGCACGCCCCACCGGGTCAAATATCATGGTCTTCGTTTTAGGTTGATTAATGCGCAAACCTTTGGTGTCACATAGATTCTCAAATACATTAAGTTCATGTTGTAACCCGGCAGATGTTTTAGCCAGCAGAACTGCATCTTCTGCAAATAAAAGAAGACTCCATTTGCGACCGCCCAAGCTGGGAACAACTTTTGAAATGCTGATGCCATGCCATTAATATACAATAAGAATAAGAATAAGAAATGCGGCCAGCACGCAACCATGCCTCCCTCCGATGTAAATTGCAGTGGGTCCGTTTTTTCACCATGCATCCCCCAGAGAATTCAAGCACTATTTCTATAATATAGAGACTTGATTGCATTACAGATCATAGATCTGTCTTGAAAGGTCCGTCTTAATGAATTCACATGGAAGGTCAGTTTTACCTGAACGAACACCATAATTGAAATGGAGTTTTTTGGAGTTTTTACTTTTGAGGTCAGGGTTAGAGGTTTGGCCTCAAGGGTGTTGGAGAAAGGCTTCCTTACTTTTCCCATAGGGGGAAACAGGCCATCAGGGTTTGGGGCAACCGAGAGCTTTCCTTGTCGGAGAATGGGGATACCGCATCTTATCCAATGAAGCCATGGCATTTCCCTGGTAGCTATCCCCTGCCATGTGATCCTCCCTCATAAAGCATCCCCCAGGTTCAGGCTCAGGTAGCGGCTGCCGTACTCTGTCCACATGGGAGGAGGCTACCACTGGGGAATACGTGATGACTCCATTGGATTCATCATACATGGGAGAACAAACTTGCACTGATCCTCCCTGCTAATGGGTAATTACAAGATTCTGAGGGGGCTGATAGAGCTGGGACTCCCCATGCCTCATCCTCTCTTGACAGATCTTCAGAGGGTTTGTTATAAGATAGGACATTTTATTTAAAGCTAATTTCAATTGCCGACTGCTCGATGATTTTGTCTAGGATACACATTCAATATGTACATGGTTAATCGCCCCTTGAACCCTAACACCATGCAAAGCAAATCCAGAGATTTTAATTCCACTTGCTTGCAAGAGGCCTGAAGACTAGCATAGGGCCAGATTAGCATGCCCCCTTTTTGGTCACCCTCTACTTGCTTTAACTGCTGGTTTAAAAAAAAGTGCGATAATTGGACTTGTGGACTGAACCAGTCGACAAAGTTTCTTGCAGGCATATGACCATGTGATTGACAATTAGTTCATGCCAATCGCTGTCTGAATATTTATTAGCCAGTCCATTAATATTCCACAATAGAATTTGAAAGGGGTCGCTGATCTGGGACTTGTTAGATGGACAAGAAATTCCTGCCTGTGGAGCATGCTGGGTTGAAGGTGGGTGAAGACCATTAATCGATTGAGGACTGAGGCCTAGGTCCCCCAGACTCACCACATTACCCTTCACACCACCATTACATTTTGGACAGGGGAGCAAAATGAATGCACCGAAGCATCACGTGAGATGGATCTACTCACTTGTGGAAAGGGTGCCTTCAGAGCGAGGCCCAAGAGTTTGCTAGGACAGTCCAGGATTAGCTTCATATCTAAAGACAGTTGACACCAAACCCCCCCTCCTCAGCCAATGGCACAGGAGCAGCTAGATGTCCTACAATGGGATCAGAACAGGGGTCATGAAGATGACAGGTCTTAAAAACTGTATCCAAATACGCCATACTACCCTTAGCTGCAAGATCATCCTTGCAGTTCAACACACAAGTCCTGATGTGTGAATTAATAAACCCAAACCTAATATTGCAACCCCCAGCAAAACATGCAGACAGAAAGTATTGGACATAAACATGAATACCAGTTTCAAGGATCTCCATCCCTGTAGCAAATCGTTTGCAGTCTCCTCTGTTGGGGCCACTAGGAGGACAGAAGGAAATTGCTTCTCTGATGAATTTCCCTGGTGAACTCTGTCAACCAGATTTGGTGCCACAGAGCCCACCTCCGGGGCACTCCCATGCATGCTACTATCACACTCACGATCTCCCACCACTGCACAGGAAGGTGCCAATGAAAAAGAAGTACGATCTTTAGTTACCATTGCTGAAACAAATAGCGTTCTCTTGCACAGTCGTAAGCACATCTGAATTTGGCCAATCAATCCTAAGACAGTTGCAACGCTTGTGTTGCTTTGTTCATCATTTTCTGCCTCAATCTCACAGCATTAGCACGCCAGGCTTTTAGGGAGCAATTACCTTCTAAAAGCCTATCAATAATTCCCAGGCATTTGTCCAAACAGCAATTGTCCTTCCACCTGGCTGCATCATGTGCCCCTAAGGTCTTTTATGGATCCTGCAGAAGTTGTACTAAAGTGGCAAAAAGGGTGAAAAAGAGACAGCCCCTAGGCTCTTTGCTGTCTCATCAGGGACATCTCTCCTCTCTCTCCCATTGCTGCCTGGGATTGGAGAGATTACAAAGCTCCAATCTTGAAGATCCATCTATGGACTAAGAGGCTCAGGTAAAGTATCTCTAGCCAAGGTTGGGGACCGTCTGCCACCACAGAAGGATCCATTTTGCTGACTACAGACCACTTCTGTGAATATACTGGTCCATTGAGTACCAGGGCACTCCGGAATTGTTTCTGTAACTTCAGAAATCTCTGTAAATGTTTGTGTTGGTGGAGCATGCTGTTGCCAGGGAGAGCCATGATCCCTTGGAACCAATGCAATTAACCACACCAACCTCCACCGAATCTGCTCCCTTCCGGCTGAGGCTTAGGCTCCGGCTACACCCTGCTTGACCTTGCCAATTTTCCTTACATAAATGGTCAATTGAACGGTCCCAGGCCTCAATAATTGAGCGATCCAATGGACCTGAGGAAAATATAATCAGAGGATCCTCCACCCTGCGTACTGGGGGGGGGGCTTCTGATGCACCCAATCATTCTGCCCGGTGGGAAACCAAAGGCCCTGCCAGCTCCTCTGCTTCTGAAGTTACCACAGAGGGCCCCTGAAAACCAGACTGTGTGTGTGTGAATGTTCTCCTCCCCTTTCTCTCTAGTAGTACTTTAAATAATGCTACTTTCTGTAAAAGGGCTCTATGTGACAGTACTGAACCTGCTTAACGTCACTCACTGCTAAAGAAGAAACAGTGTTTGTTTGTATCTGTCAAGATACACAACAAAAGGGGAGAAGCGGTCGACACTCTCCCCCGAACTACAGAAGCCGAATGAAGTCGACCCTCCCACCGTGGTTGGCACAGGTGCCTGGTAGAGTGGACATCACACCACGTGGCAGCCAGTGGGGGGAAGAGGTTGTGGACAGGGTGGGGAATTATTAGGGAAACCGGAAAGAGGTTGAAGGGAACCCTAGTGTGGATAGGTCGGGGGAAGTAACAAGCAAAAACCTTACACTACTTAATTCCTAGTATTCTCCTAAACCTGCCTTGTTCCTGATTATGACATAAATTCTAAATCCCTTGAGACCTCATTAGCACATCTTGATACATGTACCACAGTCACACATTGACATAAACACTACATAAAGCAAGCAGTATGGCACATACAATTGGGGGAGCTCCCCCTTATGAATGACATAACACATGGCCCACTAGGGCTAGCAGATAGCAACACTGATCACAATGACATGAAAGAACATATACACGTGGAAACATGCTTCTTATAATCATTTCCCTTTACAGGCCATAGTCTTTTAGTGCCATAATTCTTCCTTTCAACAGATAAACCCTTAATGCCCGTTGAGAGAGACTTGTGTCTAAATGTCCTTAGAAATGCATTGCATAACAGGGAGTAGCCCCTAAAAATGTCTGTATACAATGCCGCAGTAATTCATGCACATTAGCGGACCTGTGGAGTGCAGCGCCGCCCCTCCGCACCCCCGCCCTCTGTCAACGTACTGTTTGTGTGCGTAAAGAGAAATGCGAATTCAAGCTTGAAAAATACACATTGGGCACTTATCTTAAACCCGGGAGGCTCGGAAGCCTTCCCGGACGCTGGATGAGACGGCACTTCACAGCTGCAGTCTTGTCTGTAATGCGAACCGCATGGTTTCCGCCCACCGCCGCCTCCGCTGCTTCACGAATTCACTCCGGCATTGGAGCTCCGCACACACCCACAATAAGCCACACCTGCTGTGCGCTGTGTGGCCTTAATAAACCGTTCCTAATCACACTCAGCTGGCCACACACGCGCACGACGGAGAACTACCAATCTCCGCCAGGGGCTCCTGGGAAATGTAGTTTAAACTACTCATTCCATTTCTGGCGTCGCTTCCATCCCTGCCAACCGCTAATCCTGACAGTATCTCACTGTACAAGCTTTCCAACATATTCTAGAAGTGTCTTACTTAAGTGTATATTTCAGGGCAAATCCCAAAAGCAAACAGATGCAGTATTTATTCACATCTTTGCAAATGATATGTAATAAAGTGTACACATAGACAAGTATTTGGAGCGTGTATTGAATCCCAATGCGTACAGCAGTCTTTTAGAGCTGTGGTAAGGACATTAACGATTTGTGGATGCCAGTTCATTATTTATTCAATTCTCTACTGAATTCTAAATTGTATTAAAGTTCATGGAATAAAATGCCCTTGACTTCTTTCACATAAGGATATTTATAATTTGGCAAAATAAAGGTAAGAACACAGTCTCATTTAAGTCAACTATCAAACCTGTGTGCTATGCTATGTTACTGGTCTTTTATACAAAAGATATATTAGTCTTTTCTGCAATGTAACCATATTTTTAAGATCAAGCGCCCAGATGCCTTAGGTTTAGGCATGCTTTATAAATGTAATAAATAAATAAATGCTGCGCACATCACCAGCATAGTGGTCTTAAAGGGCTGACGCTTTTCTGAGTAGAGGTAAACTGTGACCCCCTCCCAGGATGGCAGCCAGACAGTGATGTGTGGGGTCAATGAGAGCAGGGAAGGCGAAGAATTATAGACACAAAAACGTACAGACTTAACTTACAACATGTAGTATGTGTGACTGATAGTGATCACTGGGATGAATGTATATTGTTTAGTGTTTTGACCAGAAGAAGATGTGGCAATTTGCTGGCGATATTATGAAGTCAAGTTGTGGATGCGTGATGGCCCCAAGGTGTGCTCAAGAGCTGCTGGGAATTTTGTCATGAGCAAATTGTTGTGGGAATGTTTAATTAAGTATTTTACAGGAACAAATGGTAATGTTTCTATTGCTGCTGTCCACATTTAATAACTGTGCACCAGAACTTAGTCAATACCACGTAGGTATTCTATCAGTAAAACAAAATAAACAATAAATGATGGCTTGCAATTCATTGCAAGCCTTATATGATATCCAAAAATGTAGAGGCAATAGGCAATGAGGTAAACATGTATGCCTCATTGCAACACATGCCATGTGTAAAAATACTATCGCCTTTATTAAGAAATGCTCCATTTGTTTGTTCTATTTTCTTTTCATTTTGTTATTATAAGCTGGCCATCAACAACCTGTGACTCGCCAGATGTTTTGAACTACAATTCCTATGATCCCCCAAGATTTATTTTGCTGGCTAGGACTGATGGTAGTTGTAGTGCAAAACAGCAGAAGTCCATAAGGTTAAAGATCACTGTTTTAGGACATTTAAATATCATTTGCAAAGCCACGCCTTGTAACCCTAAGGAAGCTTGTTGTGATGCAGTGAAAGTTGTTGAAGGGATTTTGTTTGATTTCCTTTTATGAATGCATACCAAAAACGCCAATCATGATATCTTCAACAGAAAAGTCTCATGAGTAATACATAATGGTATCCATTGTGCGTACTGGAATGTTCTTCTATTGGATATTTAAAGACCTCCGGGAGGGAATACGATTGTAACAGACTGCCTTTGCTTCCATCTGTCTTGCCTATACCCAATATTCACAAGTATTGGGCTGGTTTACGTTCAAATAAGCAGTTTCCCTCCGCCACCCTTTTTTTCTTTTTTCCTGGCCCGATTGCCAAATGGGTGTAGCAATCCAATCAATTAAACACATAAAGAGTTAAATAATAATCACATCAATAACTGCAGATTGAATGGAACTGCTGTACTGAGTACCATTCAGGCGCTCGAGTTCTAGCAGTCGATATGTAACCTTAAAAGTACAGTGGTGGGTAGGTGCGGTCTTCAGATGTCTGCAAAATCGGTGCTTGGTGTAACATGCTGGCCTGTGCTAAAATGCATTAGCTGGTGATACTTCCAACGACTAGGTCCCTGTCTCCTCTAGAGCCTACAAACACCATACAGTCTTGTATATATGTTCTATTCAAGACACGAACAAACAATATTAATGGTGATTTTGTATATCACATTTGTTACACTTTTTTAGTGCATTTGTTAAATGTTTGTCACAACCATATTTGTCACTCACTCTTTCTTTTTTCCAATGCATTTGTAAAACAAAATGAATGTATTCTGATTTAAGATGCATATTTTGAAATAGCATCTTCAATATACATTTTTGAAAAAAACTTTATAAGCATAAAATATGTTGTGTACCTTCTAGCACTAGCAGAATAATAAAAGTATGCTATGATGCATTTCCATAAGGGTCTATCTCTTGCTCATCTTTTTAGAAAACCTATGACAGTCAGCTAAATAATATAACCTCTGTCATAACTAGCATGCAAAGAAATTCAGCCTTTACCATATAGGTAAATGGGCCTAAAGTAAGTGGCAGGACGCCTCCCCACTTGTTTCAAAGATACTTCTGTGAAGGCATGACCCACTATGGTGATAATGGTGCTGGAAACATTTTCTGCTGAGGTATTGGACTGAGTGAATCAAGGGCATCATCGAGGGAGGCAGACGGGCATCGAGGGAGGCAGATGGGCATGACAGTGTGACTTGTGCCCATAATTGCCATTAGCACCCACTAAAGGGGTGCACAGTAACAAAACTTTATGAAAGTATCTTCGAGCAGGAGTCCATTCACTAAAGAGTTTTTTGTCTAAACCAACATGAACACTAAATGAAGTGGAAAAGCTAGTTGAAGATGAGGCCTTTTTCCATAACCATGTTGGCCATGTCAAGGAGGTCAAATGAGGTGGAGCGAGGCGGCTGGCTGTGACAATGTGGGGTAAAGTTGATACAAAGGCCAGTGGGAGGGATGCGCAGGAGGTGGTGCAGGGAAAATGCTGGAGGGATGTGGAGAGCAAGTGGTGTCTCTAAAATGGGGCCAGATGAGGCACTGGTCCCCCTTCCATAATGCCTGGCCACACCTCAGATGCCCCTTGCAATAAACAGTAGGAGGCTCAATGCTGGACACATGCAGCATACAAAGTCTGCACGTATGCATCACATCGTTATGAATTCCCTTCTTGTTCACTTAAGTCAGATGAATTGCAGTTAACTTGGGCTGTACTGCGTCACTTCTACCACGCTATCCCCTGCCAGACCAATCCTTCCTTATTATTCCACATGCATTTTGGCTTTCTTTCAATGGCTAATGCGCTATATTTGCAGTGAATTAGTAGAGAGAAGCGTTTGTCTCCATACGGCAAGCAGAACGCATGCCTCTGTCTGGTTTATAGTCATTAAATCGAATGTAAAAATGTCGAAAGTCGTAATGTCTATAGAATAATGTCGAAAAAAAAAGTCTAATTTCTTTTTTTGGTTACTTTTTATTCGAAATGGCGGGTTCCCCTCAGCCCCCCTTTTTAGTTTTTTTTTTTTGTTTTACCCATTTTTTTTACCCCCGGAACCCAAAAAAAAACATGTAAATAAAAAAATTTAAAAAATCGACATGTTTGTTTTCGAAATTATTTTTTTGACATTATTGTAATTAGACTTTTTTTTCGATATTATGACTGCACACCCCTCTGTCCCATAGCTTCTGATCTTATCAACTTGCTTGTTTTATGTTTTGTTGGGTGTCTTGACCCACGTTTGAACTATTATGCTGCAACATTTGGTGCTGTGGGCTTAGAAAATCCAAGATGGCCGAAAAGCCCACATTTGCGCCAGAATCCAGGAAAACCGTTCAGTTTTGTGCACACCAAAATGGTCGCCTGACCTACCACCCACCAGTGCGAGCGTGATGGGCCAGAAGCGCCACGAGTGAAACGTGGTGCTAAAGGAAAAACAGCAGTGCCTGTTAGCTCAAAAAAGCGTTTTGAAATCACCTTTGTTTCTCTGAAATGCAAGCTAAAAATGTCTATTTTAAACATTGCAAGATATTCAAAAATCTCACTGAACACCAGCAAACATTTGGCAGAATGTAGTCTTGTGTGCATAAAAAATCTGGAAAGATGAAGAGCCCAAAACATTGTTTATAACAAAACTGGCTGAGCTGTGGATGTCAGCAGTTTAACTGAAATTGGATTTAAAACCACTAAAATCGAAATGTTTAAAATAAATGAGTGACCTACTTTTGAGTGTCACATAGGTTGCAACTGTTTAAAGGTCATAGTTTTGAACTTAGAATCAGCGTTCTAGCTACATGTATAAATATTGTAAGTTTGATTTGAATGAAGAAAAACTGGGAACAAAAGTGACATTTGGCTGAAGCCTGGCTTGAAGAGATTGAATTCTGCCCGGCAACTACCCCCGACAGGAGTTGAAACTTGCCCAGCCACTGCATTTGCAGGCCTGTCTGCCTTCTGCTGTTCCCACCAAAAGGAGATTACACCTCTCTGATTGAATCAGGGGAGGAGCACCTGGGAGCAGGGAAACAGAACAATGAGCTTTCCTTGGCTCAGGCAAATGTTAAATTAGGGGGGGTCGTAAATGGCTTCCTCTTGGGAGAAACTGGGAGGAGCAGTGCCTCTGTGAGCAACCTGATTTGGAGGAAGTGGATAAACCAGAAATTCCACCATGTGCTTTAGGAAACCACACCCCTCTTGGCCAGAGCATGATTTTAAAAATATGGATAATTTATAGTACGGACTTGTCAAAATTATATAATTAATATCATTATTCTGGTGATTTTTCTGTGCACATTTTAAGAGGTGTTAGGATTCTATGTTGCATGTTCTGGGGGGTACTAGCGGAAAATAAGGTATTACTCCGAATGTCTGCATGTTAAAAATCTGACACTTTGTCATCTGATGCCCATATTCCTTGTGCATGTTTGTGTACATTCTGGAAAAGTTTATAGGTTGTGTTCTTGATGAAAAGGGCAGAATTCTGTCATAAGTGGACACGACATCTTACAAAGACAGGGATCGGATAGTTTGGTGCTACAGAAAATATGTTAACTGGACATATAATATTAGAAAAATGGTACATAGATAAATATGTATTTGGATCAAAAATAGATGTGTGCAAATTGACAAGGGGAGTGTTCTTTCTGTATGCCATAAAATTGATGCCTGATTACGCTCCATTCCTTCCCCCAATCAAGGGAGAGAGGAGAGCTTGGCCAATGATAAGTTGTGAGGGGCAGGCTTAGTTATGCCCACGCACACACCCATTTTAAAAACACATAAAAAGAGACCGCTTTGGACAGGCAACACACTCACTTTCTATTTTCTTGCGAAGCATTTTGCTGGACGACTTCAAATCCAGACAATATCCAGAGATCCAGAACTTAACTCCATATAGATCCAGAACCAAGCCAGAACTTAAAGCAGAGAGACCAGACCGCTATGAAGTGCCGCTAGCAGACCCAGACCAGATCGCTGTTAGCAGAACCGGTACTAAAGACCGTCCATGGCGAGAGAACCGCAGCCAACCTGACCAGATCTTGACGGCCTATTGCAAATTTATAGTGTGAGTACTCAGCTAGAGCTGTGCCAGAACCACTCTCTTAGTCTAAATAATCTGATTCAAACCATTTTAACCTGTCCAGAACTGCATCATAGAATCGTGTGTCCCTTCTCCGATTTTAAACCTGCAAAAGTATCATTTTGCCATTTTGAATCATTATTTCAATTCTGAAAAACTACCTTCACATAATCGTCCGTATCTTTGGAACCGCCCTAAACCGACTTTCTA
This sequence comes from Ambystoma mexicanum, assembly GCF_040938575.1. NCBI lineage: Eukaryota > Metazoa > Chordata > Amphibia > Caudata > Ambystomatidae > Ambystoma > Ambystoma mexicanum. Next base: position 764,939,042 of record NC_090937.1, on the reverse strand, counting down.
CTCCTTATAGTTTTTCCGTAATCGCGCTCGACGCATTCAGAAAAATTGCAGCGAATTGTCATTTCGCTCAATTTCGTTTTCTGTCGAAATAGCTGCTCTGGCTTGCATTGCTGAAATTCGTTTTCAACCTGGTAATCCCTTATTAATCATTGTTAGGTTGACCTGAACTCATTCAAAGTAGCTGGCACCTACCCTGAATCTCCTATCGGGAATTAAAATCATTTTTACCATATTTTCCCTTCTTTGCAAACCACATTTAAAAGTACTTTTGCCTATGTTTAAAACCATCCCTATTTCTCTAAACTTGCTAGGGGGGGAACTGAAATTCGTATTGTATTGTGATTGTATACCTCAAAACTGTCTGCTTTACTTCCATCTCCTTATATTGCATAGGGTGGAGTGAATTGCCACCAGGGGAAAAGGGAACATATTATCTCTTGTGAAACCCTATCAGTTTATTTCTGTACTGCATTCTTTCCATCATTGTTTTTCCTTGAAACCATAAAAGCATTCTCAGTTACCTTTTCCTTCCTATACCAACTGCTAAGAGATTAAATAAGTGTACAATTGTAATATTATCCATTGTTGATCACTGTCATATTCTTAAGTGTGATATCAAATATTAATTTATTATAAAAGTGTGATATATATATATATATATATATATATATATATATATATATATATATATATATATATATAGTTTAATTTTTCCAATAAATCTTTTAAATTGCAAAACAAACCTACTTCTTGGCTCAGTGAGGTCAGGGGGATTCAAAGAGAGGGGCGTTATATAAGGGTTTATCATCCAGAGTATAACTTGTCATAAAAATATATAAATAAGGGCTTCCTTTGGGCGTCCCAGACGAGGCACTGACTTAGTGGGATTGCTGAATTGAAGTCACTTAACAGTTTCTGTGGCCTATTATGTTTTGCAAATCAAATTACTCCATGTTTTGATATTATTGTGGGCTACATTTTCAAGTATCCAGATAGAATATGGGGGTACCAAAATCGTCAATGTTAAATTTGACAGGTGCCCGACCCACCATTTCTGCACGAAGACCCGGCCCTTTTGATATCGATTTAATATAAAGTTAATATAAAATGTATATAACATTTTTATTAAAATTGTTTAATATCTTTTTAATAAAAATGCATATAAAAATATAGAAATGTATCGTTTCTAATAAAATATATAAAAATGAATGGAAAAATGTATATATGTTATACAAAATGTATATACAATATAAAAAGTAATATCATTTAAATACAAATATAAAAAATATCAAATTTAATGAACCTCCCAAAAAATGTTGCAACCCCCAACTTTTTTCATATCATTTTGATATAAAATGTATATCAATGTCATATTAACTGGATATAAAGTCTGTAATAGTAGGTATGCTAGCATGGCAACCTCAGACCTTGGACGACGGCCAAAATAAACCTAGTTGAATTCACTTTAGACACAAAGTGTGATTCTCAGGGCCAAAACAAAACACCCCAATCTATTGGCTTTTGGCAAAGCTTTGCAGATGGAAAAGCGTGGTTCCACAACCTCCAGAAAGCCTGGCACTTTTTACAGGGACACATCTATCAGATGAATTAATGTGTTGGTGGGTGACGTGTAAATATGAAGACAACTGCAGTGGGGTGGGGTTTCAGGCTTTTGCGAAGCTCACCCACAGATGTAATACATTGACACAGGGGCTTCGCAAGGCCAGGAATGCCAGCAATGCTGATGAATCACACCAGTATGTATGGATTTTTGCTGTGCCAGCAACAGGCTGTACATGGGTGGTCTGCTAAGGACTGGTATTTTTTAAGCTTTGCTGAGGCAGCTTTTGTAGGACAGGAAATCTGATGACTCACACCCACACGTCCACATTTTTGCTGAACCAGCAACAGGATTCACACTGGAATGCTAAGAATGGATACTATATTTAGATCTGCTGGGGCTTCTGGAATGCCAGGAACGCTAATGACTCACACACAATGGAATGCTAAAACAGGGTCCTATATTTAGCGCCACTGAACTCAGCAGAATACAGATAAAATTTGATTTTGCTACAAGGACACAGGAAACCCAGTTTGTGACCAGGAAATCAGTGCTGGTGGGGTCATTAACACCTAAAAAAGGGGAGCTTCTTACTGCCACAGTAATATGGCTTGGGAGTTGTGTGGATTTAGCCTGGAGCTGAAGTTCTGCCAAACCCCTGTGCTGGAGACTCCTGCTTTGCCACAAATTGACTGGAGTTAATTGCAGCCCTGCAATGAAACATCACTATCTGGAGCTAATTGGATTTATCGTGGCTCAAGGGGAACGAGGACAGAGGACTGCAACCCCATACAGGGTCTTTGATTAGAAAATAGTCTATGTTTTTATAAAGCGGATTAAGGATTGACAGCTAGAAAAAGGTGAGCTGTCTTGGGGGAGGGGTTTGTATTTTTCTACAAAATGTCTCTGTCTCCGGGGTGTAGCTTTTCATCCGCAGTTACTGTGTGGGCTTTAACTGTAAAAGCATTGGCAATGCTTTTGTTTAAAAGGTGTTTTGACGTGTGAAATATTTAGAATGCATTCAATGTGAAAGAACAAAGACACATTTGATGCTACAGTTACTCATACTCCATACCCTTTTGATGCAGGCTGGTTAAATATGTTTTTAGGGTTGTTCAGCCGGTGGATTTGTATGTAACTAAGATAACGCATAGGTGAACAGGCACAGACATAATGGGTCTGAAAAAAGCGTCTACGGTAGAGTTGGATTGCATATCTGTATTGTCGTGTGCGAGAGCACATAAGTGCTGCTACTAAGTGCAGAGCTTATGTTCTTGTGATATTGTTTTGGGCTTGATTTGTGCCAGTTTCATTGAGAAATCTGTGAATTAAACAATGCAACTTTTTGAATTCTTTTCTTGATTGCAGCTTCAATCATCATATTAATTGCCCCCTTCCAAACCAGGTCCCACGTGGAGAAAATGATAATGAACGGTGTCTTGTGTGAGGTGTTAAATTCCAGGCTTTGCCGTTTCCCCAAAGTGTGTGATCCTGTGCAATTATTTAAGCCTACTCTGCTCCAAGTGTATAAAATGGGGCTGGGGTTATTACAAATAATGGAAACTCTTTGCAAAATCAGACTTTCCAAACCTATAACCTTGCATCCTGCAGAGATTGCATTTTTAGAACAAAATGTAATCTTTGCAAGGGCCCACACACACACGCACACCAATGCATTAAGCACTTGGCAATGCAGCTTTTTTTCAGTGGTCAGTGCCACTCGCAGGGCTTCAAACACTGTGCATGCATGAAATATGTGGTTTAGAGTGCCCATGTTAATAAACCTGTCCTTTTATTTATGGGGTCTTGCTTGTGCAGCAGTAAATGGCCTGCAATACTGAGCCATTTTAGAAAACACTGTCTTGTTACAAAGTAGCAGCTAGTAGACGCGTGTGGAAGGTCTTTGGTATTAGTACATTCTTGTACGTTTGATGCTGCTGCAGACTAGTGAGGCGACAAAGTCAGTGATGCAATATAGCAACAAATACGTTTGAGGAATGACAAATGTGGAATTTCTCTGAGACTTTTATGATGGCACTGAAAGAGATTCAGTAAACATTTCCATAATCTGTAAAGAATGCTTTTGTAGTTAATACGCCAACTTAATTATTTATTTTTTATGATCACCACTTCAGCCCTTACAACCGTCCCAAACCTCCAGTTTTTTAAAAAACCAAATCAAAGTTTCCAAATAAAACTGCAATAAAAGTACTTCACAGATTAAATACTAATTGCACTTGCTCAAGGCACAGCCTTGAAAGCCATTGAACAGAATTGTCTTTTTGTGAGGCAGCATATTTGCAGGCCAGTACACCCACATTGCATTGTTTTAGTCCCCAGAGCAATAAACCTGGTAAAATATTTTGAAGTGTGCAAAATATTCATCACAGACTGTTTATGACCCGATTTAATGCTCTTGGGGGTTGCTGTGTATGAAAGATCCAAGGGGTTTGTGAACGTCCAATTTAGGCAGGCCAGGCATGTGAGATTGGAGTTTTTGTCAAAGATCACACATTTTGATGAAGAGGCAAAGCAGAAATTCTTTCGTACAAACTGCTTGAAGTGTTGACATTTTTTAAGGAGGCAAATGCTGAGGTGTTTCATCGGACTTGAGATGTTATGTAAGATGTTATGTATTGCGGCGGCTGGAATATTGTTTTTGAATATTTCAAAGAGGTGATTGGCGCTGTGAAAAATCCGGGTTCTTTTAAGATTTTGTCAATGAACACACATTTTGATAAAGAGGTGTAGCAGAGAGTCTTTCGCACAAATTAGGGGTTGACATTTTTAAGGGGGGGGGGAGTGTGTTACATCGGTCTTAAGATATTATGTAAGATGTTATGTTTTGCGAAGAATGGGGAATTGTATTTGAATATTTCAAAGAGGTGATTGGCGATGTGTAAAAGATGTCCTAATCTGATTCTATATTCTTTTCTTTTTTTAGACACATCATGTATTCCAACAGCTGGATGGCTCAGCATGCAGACACACGTGGAATGTGTCAGCCGACAGCTGTTACTCATTGGAGTTATGGAGATTTGTGCATCTGATTCAACACGCCCCAGCTGCTTTGGGTGCCAACAAGTACCAACTGTTTTTGGGTGCCACCAAGACCCAAGGATGATGGGGGATCACTACCGTTTCAGAATGGCTTTTGGGCTGCTCCAATGCGGGTGAACGGATGGGGCAGTCCGATGATGGAGAATGGCTTTTCTGGTTTCTCAATGGATCTTGGCAACCGCCACCTTGTGAATGCCTCAGAAATCAGGCGGGATTTTGAATGTCTTAGCTAGCCATGAGCCCAAGGAGCCACAATGGATCCCACTACTTTGTCGTCACAATGGTGTATGCATCTGGGGCAGCGTTGCTATTAAGGTTCCAATCATGCAGCGCTATCAGTAGTGAGCTCCCAGCAGGCACTACAGGATGTGGTGGTGGACACTACAGTTTTTAATTGTGAAGCATTGTTCTGTGTCGCTGGGGGATGGGGCTGTCATATGCTGGCTGATTCATTAGAACACTTAAAGGCATGGTGTGCGCCATACACAATGGATGTGCATTTCTATATATCCTTTAAAGCATATGTGAATTGAGCAACAGACCAAGCAAACTGTGAGCTGTGATGCTTGGGACAGGGCTGCAAGCTGGTTTCAAAAGGCGAGCGATTGATTCGATGTGCACTAATCCAGAAAAATAAGAACTGTTTGCAGCAATATATGCTGTTCAGCTGGAATGGTCTGCATTCATTTTCACTGCATCTATGACACCCCACACACTGGTTCAAAACCCCTACATATGACAGTGTCCTGAAAGAGGTCTACCAGTTTTTGTGATCTCACAATGAACAGTATTCTTCGGGAAAGTTAAACAGCATGTAGATAAGGCCAACATGCATGCCTGGAGTACTTACATAGGCCTGATACGGATTGCCAAGTGTTTCCATGCGCCCACGATCAGCGGTCTTCCAAATTCATTTCCCCCCTGTGCTATAATGTTTTTTTTTCATATTGTTGTATGACACACAGCTACAGACATTGGAAAGTGTTCTTGACACTTTTTTTTATCTCACATTTAGCTTTTTCCAATTCATGGAGAACAAAAGAAGGTTGAGTGGTAAAACTGCATCATGCTTAACCTGGATAATTTACATTCTGGAAGTGAAACGTGGAACTTTGTGTTTTTGCAATACTGTTGTCGTAAAAAATAAATTGTGCACTAATGGTAAGTTTTGTTGGGTGGTGTGTGTGTGTTCATGTGTGTGTGTGCGTGCATGTGTGTGTTTTGCATGTGTGTGTGCGCGAGTCTGTGCATGAGTGAGGCACATATAATGTAAGTGTTTATAGAATTTGATAAGATATCGCCTGAAGACTTAACAAACCTTGGAATCTTAAAAAATATCTCTGGTATGTGGATTCTGTGGCTTTTTAAAAAAAACATTTTGAAAAAAAACATGTTCAAATCAATATTTGCACCTGCTGAAAACGTATGACAGTTCCTTTATCCTCAGACATTGAAAGATATGCACGTTGTAACAGCAATTGACTTGTTAGATGTGTTTTCCAACAACGTGCAATCCGTCTTTACCAAAACTATGTCTTCTCTCAAATGATACAGAGGCCACATTGCCCATCAGGGCTCCATGTGCACTGCTTCTGATAATCACAGTACTTACCCCATTTCCCAATTTGACATGTTGAATAATGTCAAATATTTTAGCAGGGAGTCGCTAAACATTCAAAGACAAGATCTATTATGTAATTTCCAAATATTTTATCACTTGTGTTCCTGAAAACAATCTTTAGGGTAGTAGATGCTGTTGCATCGAATGCTGGTATGCGCTCTCTGCTCAAAGCTTATTTTCAATGTACTTTCCTATATCGTTTCTTAGACATCTATTTAGCAACATACTAATACGTGGAACATATCTATCTAAGGCTCAAAGGTAACATAAGGCAATTGGGCTGGATCAGGCCCCTCAAGCCCCTTCTTCAGGCTCCCCACAAAGAGTACACAATGCAGGAAAACGTCCTAGGACTTGGCGAGAGCAAAGACGAGGCTCCTCTTTTGTGGTGACCTGCTTTTCTTTAATATGAGAGAGACACTGTCACCATTAGCTGATCATGAATAAATCCAACGGGGCATAACTGGACTATGGATGGCATGTTGAAACAAGGTAAACAACCCAGTGACAAGTGAAAATGTACCCAATGGAATAAAACCATAGAAATAAACAGTGATCTTCACATTAAAGTTTTTTTTTCTTTTTAAGCAAAGTCAACATGGTATTTCTTTCTGCAGCCACCCATAAGAATTGGCCACCATTTATAAACTGAGAAGGCAGTTATTCTGAGCGCAATAAACACAGAAATGGCTTATAATGCATCACTGTTGCCTGGTACACACCTTTACAAGAAAACCAGACACTAACAATCATTATTAAACTGCCTGGTCACATGTACCCCCTGTAGAAATGTTTTAAATCCTTATGATTTTTCATACAATTTATAAAGAATTGTGTGGTGCACAATGCAACATATCAACCTTTTATTTTTAAACAGGCTTTGGGAGAGAAATCCCCTCCAAATCCTTCAGAGTCCTTTCTGACTGGCTCACTTCACTGCCTCGCTTTCATTCATTTGCAGGAAAATATTTCTATCCCACTGCTTTAAAAGTTCACTGGCCACCACTGTGTTATTATGCTTTTTAATTTTCATAGATCCCGTGGTGTGGCCTGCAAGAGGTGGTTTTGAATCCAACCCTTCCAACTTTCCAAATGAGTCTGAGACCACTGCCCTGAACACTTTTTTCTTGAAGCGTGAATACAATCAAGCTGATGTTCTACATATGCATTAAATCTTTCTTGTGAAGAAGATAAAATGTCAGTTGTACAGGTGTAGTCAGCATATTGCTAACATGATATAAATAGTAGTCTAGAGACATTCTCATCGCTTCAGCTACAGATTCATTCTTACCCACTGTATACCCTTTTTTCCTTAACGTTTTTCCACATGTGCCCACTATGCCTGCAGCGTGCTCACTTCTGAGGCTGAGGTAGCATATGCCTTGGCTACACAGGTCTTCAGTATTTTGGTCTGCTTCCCCCATTGTTTTCAAGGCAGTGTATCCACTCAAATTCCATAATTCATCTTATGTTTATGCAGATTGATCTCACTTCCAATAGTCCACACCCTCCTCCTTGTCATCCCTTGATTTCTTAAAATGGTCTGACTCAGGTTGCCCAAAAAAAAAAAACAATACGTTTCATTCTCAAATTAGATGTTTGCATGCACCCATCAGGCTGGGTCTGCAAGGATCACACTCCAAATTTAAAATACGGTTCTTCCATAGAGATGGAAATTGTGCCCATGGCTAACAAAACAGATGTTTGCATTGACTAATAGGAGCATCCTTTACACATTAAAATTGCAGATCTGATAATGAAGGGGGAAAGCTACGTGGCTCTTCTGTCTGGGGGTCATGTGTGGAGATTTCTGCTCTTGCAGCCTCTGGACAATGGGTTAAACAGCATCCGTGGTCACATTCCATAAATGAGTGTTGAGGTATGTTGTGATCAATGTGTGGCCTGCAGCAATGGTAAAGCTTTTAAAGCTGAGATATTGAAGCATGTGTAAAGTGTATTTGTTGGTTTGTCACTTTGCCGTTCATGTATTGCGTTATCAAACATCAGAGGGAATGTGAAAATCTGGGAGCCGATATTCCCATGTTGTGAAAAGGTCCCAGCTCAATATGCTTTGACATGAAGTCTGGGAGTTTAGGAATCTGCGGTGAATGCTTTGAGATTCCCAATATTCCACTGATTACCGCTTAGCCTCTTTGTGTGCTAGTGGTTGAAGTAAACAATGAAGCCCCAAATGTTCATGGTAACTTATGGAAAGCTGGGTCTCATTCGCCAAGCACATCCATGCTTGTGTTCAAATACTGTATGGGGAATCTACTACAAGCGTTCCTTACCTTGAACGTTTGAAAGATTTGCTGCCCCAAAGGGTGCGGTTTTCACAAAACTGTTCATCCCAATCAGATCACCGATAGATACCTTATGTTACTTTTTTCTAGATTTTCTTTGCAGGTTTCTGTCAACAGACCCAAGACAGACTGTTGCCAACATTCAACAACCGAGATTGCAAAAATCGTGTGGTCTCTTGGTATTTTTACAGAAAATACACCTCTGTGACTCTTTCTTAAGCCTCTTGTAATTCCTGATATTGATGTCAATTAGAAGGCTGCTTACCGCTGCAGGTCAGTGCTTCCAACTGGACAAAATGGCTTCATCGCAAATCAATCACGATCATTTGCAAAATGTGTAACGCTAAAAGAACAGGCTGAAAATATATTATATTGTCTAAGCTCCAGGCGGTCTATGAAAATATGCAAGGCGGAAACAGTCGTATTTAAAAAGTTGCTAATGGTAATTGACATTTGGCTGCATAAATGAAGTTGGCCTAGGTAGCGTTATGTACTTGGACACCATTTCAAATGAGTGAATTTCATTAAGTCCTCCACAGGTTCAAAGTGTTTCAGATTCTAGTGCTCACTCTCCTGAAATAAACCTGATCTTGGAGGGTACGTGCAAATGTTATTGTTAATGAAAACATTTTAAATAGCAGCATATTTAAACATCTTTTTCAGGATTCATAACGAGTCGTTAAAGGGAGACAAGCTTATCAGTTGCTGTCTGTTGTTTGCGTCTGGTCATAATGGTCCAGGACTGCTCTTTTGTTTTGTGCGACAATTTTGGCAACAGAAGACATGAGTACTTGTTTAATCAAAAATAAGACGACTTCTTGTTTTTATTTTTTACAGAGCAGCAAACCCCATCAATATAATAAGCAGCTTTGAAGTATCCATCCACAGCGTATGTGAGGATATGGGCTAGTCACTCAAAAGCAATCCTTGGTTTAATTTTCGCAATGATGTGTCCGATGTAAAAACTGTACGGAAAGTACAATATAATGTGGGGCTGCAATGCAGGCTATTCCACATCTCTTTCGCAACGCTTTCCTAGCCCGATTTATTATGTATAACACACACACACACCACTTGATGATTTAAAAAAAGTTCATTTATTCACCAGTGTAACACTAGGCTGTGGTCGGCGACAACAACTTGCCCGGGCCTACAAAAACAGGTTGTAGGTTTATTTTGTATCACACTGTGTAAATTAAGACACTGAGAAGAACTGTCACTCTGGTATTGTTTAAAAATGGCTGGCTTTTTAGTTTTGCAGTTTATGCCGAAAGCTCTTAACACCCTTCCATACCTATCAACACCCCTTTATCAGAATATATTTTCAGCAGGTTCATGCCTAGACACGTTCACCCCATAACTGCTGATCATAAAGACACAAACAGATATTATACACAATAGATTTTTATTAACATTTAAAACAGGAATTTCTGTTCAGATTTTATTCACATTAAAAAAGTTTGGGTTAACAAATGCTGCCCAACAATCCTTTCGGCTACAAATTCCACAGCATCAGCAATTACTTCCTAGAGAGTCTTTCACTGCTTCAATAAGCAAACATATGTAATAGAGAGATAGCTGACAAAAGTTCATAAAAATGCCTGTCAAACAGCCACTGTTGTTTAAAACATCGGAAACTCTCTTGCATGTTGACCGTCTCCAGTCTCAATGAAGGCACCAGGGGAGACGATAAATCACTGCAACCCCCTTTGTGGTGCTTTTGCGATACATAGAAGATTGTTAGATTCATGACAGTATTCCTCCTGCTGTGTTTCCAAATAACACAACATCCTTTGACATATAGTACTTAGATGCTCTTTAACTAAATCCCACAATAATTGTTGTACACATCCAATGTCATATGCAAAGCCACTGCGTGGCTATATGTATGTTAATATTAAATAAATAAATGGCGTATTTCACATTAAATTGATCGCTTTCCATGTCCTGTAAATAAGCGCAAATACATATGAAAATATCTGATGTCTCAATCCTCATATGTCAGTTTACGAGGCCCCATGCACGTTGCTCTAACATACTGTCTTTGATACACCTCATGCCCTCCCACTTGCGAACCGTTCTCTCAACAATGCACCCATCAGACACATGCATCGAAATGGCTTCATTTTCAAAATGGGGTTATTCGCTGATTCTATAGCCTACAATGTTTTAGACATGCATTATTCAGTCCCTTTCTCAATCCTTATCTGTGCTAGCGGTTGCATTAACTGCAGCAAATCTACAAGACGCTTAGGGCTCAACACATAACATATGTTACATAATGAATAATCCGTGTAAGATGATTCCAAACATTCACAACTATCCTGTTGGCAGTCAGCAGTTTTATGTCCTGAGCACCATCTGTAAAAGTGTTGTGTTTGAACACGCCCCTCCGCTATGGCTGCAAACCCCTGGGTAGCTCGGATATCAGCGCGTGGAAGAGCCGCTGTTTCCATTTCGGTCTCCATTAACTAGATACATTCCTTACACAGACTGTCGCAATCCCCCGGTTTTTCCAATTCTTTTTGAATAGCAAGCACAATTAATAATAACATTGTCATTAACGCTATGTGTCTCCATTAACGAAATACAGTCCTAACATAGGCTGTTAGCACGATCCCCCAGGGTTTCAAGTTGATTTGAACAGCAAACACTGTAAATATTGATAGTCTCTGCTACAACTTGGCACTCCTCACACAGGGCCCTGTTTTTCATCAAGTCTTCAGATGGTGGGGTCACTCTCTGGCATCATAGCAACATCCGCCTGCAAAACCATAGATTCATAGCCATTGTCTTCAGAGTTCACATCGACCTTGGATGGTCGACCAAGCACCACGACCAGCTGCTGCTCTATAACCATATCGTCATCATCCCAAAACTCTTTGGGTTTGTAGTCGTCTATCAAATCCTGAGCATCTTCCATCCCATCATACACCGTAAGACTATCAGGGGTATAACTATCATAGGAACCTCAAGGGGTCCCAAGGTTGTGGAGGGTTCCCCGTGTCGTAACTGTAGCGGTCCATAATTGTCGTTTCCTGGATACCACGCCTGATAGACCCTTGGAAGCTGGAAGAGTGTAGGTGTTTCACAGGCCTACCACAACAGCTATATAGAGCGGCATAATAAGCCCCTCCCCCAGAGCCATCATAGCCTTACAACTGCCCAGACCTATTTATAGTTTGATCACTTTATATCAAACATTCTTGGGATTCTTAAACTATTGGGGTTTATAACAAATTTATACCAACTTTATATTAAAAAAGTATAAAATGTGTATAAAGTTTATATAAAAATGAATGGGGTTCAATAAAATGGATATCAAAACATTTGGGGGGCATATTTTGATATAAAATTCATATTAACTTTATATGAAATTGATATCAGCAGGAAAGGGGCGGGCATGGACCGGAAATGGTGGGCGGGGTCCTTGTCAAATTTAACATAGATTATTTTGGTACCCCCGAGGTACTACTATTTGTGGTGTCAGGTCCCAGCTAGTGTGCGGGGCCCGACCTTGTGGGTAGGCCTGGCTTGGGCCTGGCCTAGTGCGCAGTGCTTCGCGGCGCTCAAAGGAACCACACGTTCGGCTGCATAAACCCGGACTGGCGTTCTAACGCCAGTTCCGGTGATTCCTTTATTTCCGGGTGTCACGTGACCCGGAAGTATCTGGGCACGTGACACCACTCTATTAATAGTTGATATCTCACATCACATTTTAATGTGTAGTGCTTCATGCATGATTCCTCCTACTTCCAAGTGCTGCAACAGTTATCACTACCAAATGTAACGGTACACAATGTTATCAGAAGAATGAAATCCTGATTTGACCCTGTGTAGATTTGAAGTTTGGAAGTGCAGGCTGCCACGTGTCAGAGTTCACTCAGCTACCAATAGCACGACAGTGTATTGTTTAATCACATGTGCAGATAAAAAGATACATTTATGCTATCAACCACCCTCTCCTGTCCGTGGTACCCCCCAGTTCTTTTGCAGTATAAAATATATCATTATGTCACCAAGGTGAGCAGTGACGCAATATAACTGCTGTGTTCCTCCACATATGCCAATTCTCCCTAGCTGTACTCTAATACATCTGTGTTTAGCCACCTAATAGGCAAAACTAAAAACTAACTGATCATGCCCGTGTCACAACCTTATCTACAAAAAGTGGGAGGCTGAGGCAGCGTCGAAAGCTGAGATTAAACGTTTCTTACGCATTTGCTTCGCCTTTCGCGTAGCGAACCGTGGGAAGAGGACAAAGGGGCCACGCCTTGTATGCGTCGAGACCCCAAACGGCCGGAAGCGGCTATGTATTTCCTACAAATTGGATTGGAAAACAGAATATACCGTGTAGAAAGGTCGCAGGCGGTAACCACGAGTATGCATACATACGTCAAGCTTTGCCAGCAGGCATCTAGGGCTATGCTGGAGCAGGGAGAGGGGACCCCGCTGTGCGACCAGGGTGTGCGCTCTGCAGCCTGCCTGCCAGTAGGTAAGCAGCTTAGCATCACACTACACGCCACTATTAGTGGGGGCCGCGGTGTGGACTGCCCACACTCGTCGGTTGCTGCACAAACGAGCGGGTGTACATTGCAGGAGTTGCTGCCACTTCAAACATATATCCAGTCATATATGCGGACAATGATCTATGTCACTTCGTATGTAAAGCTAACGTTTCTACAAGTACACATGGTGTCTGGTTTTCAAAGCGTTTTTCAAAGGGATTTTCCCTTTGAAAAACGCATTGGTACATCAGTCCCGTGGTATTTAAAAGGCTCCTTAGCATTTGGTCGTTAAGCAGAAGGGACGTACACGCTAACAGTTGCATGGGAGGGGCATGTCACGGTTACAGCAGGTTGTGCAGGTCACCAGAGCCAAACTGACACGCTGCCCATATATTGTATTGTTTCCATGGGTGCCTGTTTCACATCGTACTAACCTCTCTAGTCTAGGGCTAGGCAGCCCCTCTCGGCCATTGCTACAGAGGGATGGGGATGCGTTTCCCTTTCATCTGCCACCGCCCTGCTGCAGCCCCCCCTCCCCCGCCCGCTGTCCCAGCTGAAGGCTGCACTTTGATCATCGGGGAGGGAGGGCGCACAGCAACAATACTCACATTTACGCTGACCCCGTGACTGGCAATGACGCAGAGCGCCCACCCGTCTGTCCGCAGGAGAAGGCGGCGGGGGCTGTCATGTGCTGTCGCTCTCAGGGGTGATCCTTGCCTGGCTGTGCATCCAGCCGGCCGTTCGCGAATACCCAGGACGGCCTTCTTGCTAGAGAGTGCTGGTACATGTATACGTGCGCTGCTTGCTCATGGGCCGCACTACCAATATTGAAATTCAATTCCCAGGATCCTTTGTGTAGACCGTTTAGATGAGAGGAAAAGTCACACAACTAGAAATGCAATAAGGAAGGCCTGCCCTCTGTCCAGTGGCTGATTTAAGACAAATGGCCCAGTTAGGAACAATGACAGAGGGCCCCAAATGGGCGGATCATGGAGGCGAAGCCTAGAGTGGGCAGACTTTCACAATAATGAACTTTAAGGACAAATCCTACTTTTATTTTTTAAAGTAGCGTTTTTTTCTCACAGTTTTCTGTGTTGAAGGGTCTGACTCTAGCTGGCAGGGGTGGACTGGGATCCGAAAGAGGCCCTGGAAATAATTTCCAAAGTAGCCCCTATTACATATTTTCAGCAAGCCCAAACCTTTTCCTATGGGAACGTTTGAAAATACCCCCCAAAAGAGGCCCAGGATGCAGAGGCCTACTGGGAAATTTCCAGAGTGCTAGCTGGAGACAGCTGGGCATCCTCACCAGGTTTTGATGTCAATGGTGGTAGTACTGAATGATGAAGCTGGAAGCTAATGATGGAAATTGTAGGTTCCAAGGCAATGGGCGATAACACAATAACATGGACAATGGGAAGGGGACATTACGTGATAATTCCTACAGCATGCTGATACATGTGTGCATAGCTCGGCTGTCCTTACCTCACACACTTGAAATGTCATGGAACATCAGAGAATTAAAGAAGGACACCTTTTACTCTCAAAACATACCAGGGGTTACCTATTTTTATTTTGTGGGTGCTGCCTGTGAAAGACCCCTTAACTCCAATCCACCACCTCCATATCACCTCCAACTCCATGGGGCCTTGCTTCAGGGCAGTGAATGGAAATTGAGAGGGAATACGGACAGGATAGTGAGGGAGAACCGTGGAAAGGGGGCAGGTGACATTGGCACTGATGGGACAGGGGTGTAGAGAGTGAAGGAGGGCAGAAGCGTGAAGGAGAGATTGAGAGTGAGGAAGACAGGATACAAAGCGATTGAAGGCAGCCAGACGATGCTGAAAGGGTGAATGAGTGCAGAGAAGGAACAAGCACAGGAGAATGGGGTAATAGTGAATACGGCACAAGAGTGAATGGAAATGCAGGGCAAAGAGGATAGAAGGAAGGGGAAATGTAGAGTGGGGGTTTAGGAGTGTAAGGAGAGTGACGAAGGAAGGAGGTCTAAAGAGTCAGAGAAAAATCAAGATTGAGGGGGCAGGAGAAAGGGAGAGAAGGGAGGCAAGTGAGTGAGGAATGGTGAGTTGAGGGGCAGAAATGTAAAGGCAAATGGTGTGTGCCGGGTGTAAAAGGTGGGGGTGGGGAAATTGAGTGAAGGGAAGGCAGGGGAGTGTGCGAATAGCAGCAAAATGGGACAGAGAGCGGGATATTGAAAAAAATCCTTTGGCAGAAATGGAGAAAGAAAAAGTCGAGACGACGGGAGGGGAGTAAGTGGAAAGACAAGAGTGGGATAGTAGAGAGGAAATTGCTAGTAAGAAAAAAGGGGGCCAAAAAGAATGTGATATGGGAGAAAAAGAAAGCAGGAGGGAAAGGTGAGCATATTTGTGAGGTAGGCAGGCGCTTGCCCTCGCTTTATACGCAGTCGCAGCTGCAATAGAAAATTAACAGGAAAATAATTAAAATGCAGCCACTTAGATGAGGTTGTATTGTGATGGTCCAAAAAGATCCACATGGCTGCCGAAAATCCCTGTTGATGAGTTCTTGTTCACCATATACCAAGTTGGCGGCTGCACAAGCCCAGATGAAACCCAAGGTCAGGGAACAGGGCGGGGTGGGGTTCTATGGTAGCCAAGCGCACAGCATTTTGTGGGCCTGTCCCAATTTCATGGGCCGTGTCATACACACAGCCAGTTCGGGGCAGGAATAAGCCCTGACTTTTCTACTCTGACGCAGAATCAGCTATCCAAAGTCTTCCCAGTTCACGCTTTTTGTGTAACAGTTAAAAGCGCAGGGAAGCACAGCGCCTTCCCACTACTCCTCTAGCACCCCCGGGTTCAGCTTTGTGTCAACCTACCTTTTCAATTAACAGATTAGAGATTGATGACTCAGACACAGGGGTGCCTAGGCGAGGACTGTTGTCCCTTAAAAGGTGCAAATGGTGGGTGATAATAAATGGGAGGGGAGTATAACGCTGCATGCTGTGTGAAATATTGACTCCAAGCAGATAACCTCATATTGCATTATCGTTCACTGTGAATATGTTTTTAAAAACCAAATTAGATTGTTTTTAGGTCCACATACCTTTGCATGCTGCTGCTGCAATCTTGCATTCAGGAAGGCGAAAATAAAGCTATACATGTATTTTTGCTTGACCTATGTCTATAACCATGTATTTAATGTCAGGTTAGTTTCTTATGTGATTTGTGTACTTTTTCAAGGCATTGCTAGAAAACAAATTATTTAATTTTTGGAAACCCAAACCTTAAAAAATACTTATGTGACCTTTCACTGGGAAGACATCGTAAATTGCTTAAATGACAGCCAGGGTCCAATCAATGTCACCACTTTAACGAAATATGTGATCCTGGGCAAATAATGTAATCTCAATGTGCCTGATCTGCTGACATTGGGGGTCCCTAGAAGGGATTCAGTGTGCAACGTTTTATGTGAAGAAAAACCCTTGCAGTTTACTAAACTTCTGAGTTGTTGGATATTAATAATTGTGACTTTTCATGTATCACAGACAACATTGTTCTCTTGGCTCACACGTGAAAACATCTTTTACTGTCTTTACCAGTGGTTCCCGAGAGTACTGAAGGCTGATGGTACTGATTGTTATTTTCTGTGACGTCCCTTGAGATCATGTCAATGCAAATTGGGGCTCTGTATATCTTTTGCTGGACAGGCCCAGATAGCTCAGTAAGAGTATGCCCAACAGTTCCACAGTGTTGTGATTTTGTTGTGCTGTGTATGTGTTCAAGAACCTCTGGGAGGAGGGGACCCAAACAGTTGCCCCTATTTTGGCAGTTTTACTAAACAACAACATATTTCTTGCTTTTATGGCATTAAATGTGCACTTTGCCGTGCGTGCATGTTACATGCTGTCCTTTGCTGGCTGCTGTCACCTTAACTGGAGGCTTTAAATGTGCACTTTGCAGCAGGTTACAAACTGCCATTGAGAGCATTCAGCAATGTTATCACCTCCTTGCCTTTACTCTGATTTAATTTGCATTATCACCTTGCTGACAGAGCAATTACTAACTTTTCAGTGGCCGTTTAGTGTATCAGCTTTCCTCTGGCTGCTTGGCCCTAAAGAGCATTATATTGTATCTATTCTCTATTCTGTGTCCACCCCTAAATATAAGCAAAGGGGAGGCCAATCATATTCAAATGTGCCCCCACAAGCTATGACATATGTTCAGCCAAGCCACGTGAGCAAGCGCTCTTTGTTATTCCTCTGTGCCTGAATGTCAGCATGGAGGGATGAGGGTGTGTGTGTTGTGGCTGATTAAAATAGATTGGGAAGGTGGGGACTAGAACACCTGAGGGCCTGCCCGCTCCTTGTCCATCATCCGAGTACCAAGCCTACCTCTGTCTAGTGGCAGCTGGTTAATTATTTAACTAGAGTAACTATTTTACTAAATGTATGTGCCTAATATGTGGGGGCAGCAAACGTGTGCAGCGAGGGAGCCCGAACTGTAAAAAGAGAATTTTGGGGGAGGAGGGGTGTCTCCCCAGAGAAATGTTTAAAAATAAAATAGTGCATTTTACAACTCTTTCTGTGAAAAATTGGGTACAAAGTCTACTTGTTATTTTTATTTAAATCATTAAAAGACAGTAGTAAAACCCATATGAGTTTTTTTTGTTCATTTGTGTTTTGGTACTTGCAGACTTTCATTTATGATGGTAAAAATACATCTTCAATTATTCTGCTTTTGAGTAACATTATCATATGCAGATTTGTTTTTTATATTACCATGTTGGTTTATCATGCGATTTGTGTAATTTCCAAATCAGGCTTTCAAAGTAAATTATTCATTTTAGTTTACAAAAGTCAAACTTTCACAAATCATTCACCTTGCTGTATGACAAGAACTGAGGGCTAATATGATCAATGTGATCAAGTGCAGAATTTGCAGAGTGGGCTCAAATCCTAGCTTCACCATTAGTGTTTTATCCTGGGCAAATTATTTAATGCCATCGTCGCATTAGCTGTCAAAATTGCCAGTTCATAAATATTTCAAAATTGCCAGCGCCTAAATGGGATTTAGTTCTCTCTTCAAAACATACTTAATCATGGTTTAACTCGCTATGGTGCTTCTTCAAGTATAAACATAGTGACCATTGGTATATTGCAAAACTGAATGTCTGTTTCTTGGCACACGCATGGCATCAACCCATGAAAACCACGGCCCTCTTCTAATCTGAGTTCAGCTATGTGCACTCTTATGGTAACTTGTAATCTCTGTCCTCTAGCTATGCTACAGCTTGTGCATTTTCCTTTTGGCTTTAAATCTGTCCTCCAAATCTATGATTTAATGTGTGTACATTATGTGATCCAAGTTTCAAGTCTATGCTAGGGTATGCATATGTTTTTCAAACGGC
This sequence comes from Ambystoma mexicanum, assembly GCF_040938575.1. Lineage (NCBI taxonomy): Eukaryota > Metazoa > Chordata > Amphibia > Caudata > Ambystomatidae > Ambystoma > Ambystoma mexicanum. The sequence continues at coordinate 764,920,607 of NC_090937.1, read as the reverse complement.
TGTGGATTGGGGCTTTGCATCTATACTATAGCCTGCATATCTTAATTTTGTTTGCTATTGTTAGAACATGTTCTGTGGCTATGCTAGAATACCAGTACCCACATTGTACTGCTGTGGTTGCCTTTGAAATAACACTTGTTTTTTATTCTCATTCCAGCATGGATGGAAGTGGTCGTAGGAATTCAAGAATTTCCATAAATATGTCAATTGCTGCCATGGCAACATATCAATCAACTAGTTGCAAGCATGACAAATCGGTGGGGGTGTTGCGGTGGACCTTTAATCACCTTAACCAAAAACAGGCCCATCACCTAAGAAGCAAGTACACGGTTGTACATAAAGCAAGTTTATTGTACAGAAGCTCAGATGAGCGGTTAGATGATGTTGCAGGACCAAACTAACCCAAGTCTCAACAATACAACATCAGTTGGCAGTTTATATATTTTATTTTGGAACAAAAACACTGCCAGATACATTCTATTACTCTCCACCCACCAAATATGATTGGACAAAACCTTTTAAAAGAAATCCCATCTTTTCCCAATTCTTCCATTTTCATTGGTCAGGCTTATCTTCATTATTATCTTCAGATCATATCTTAAAATACACCTCTTCTTGGGATTGGTTGTAGTAGGTCCTGGCATTGTTGCATAGTTTAATCAATACTATTGAAAACATAATTAATTGCTAGCAATAACTGGCCCAAAACCTTTAATCTTTAAGTATGATTGCACATGGTATTGCTAACTTATTTGAGCAAATAGAAGAAGGTCTGCTTGACCATAATTTCCCTTGAACTATAGATAGCCATCTCCATTCCACAGACTTCTTTAAAAATGCATTCTAAGTTGTGCGGCTACATACAACCTCTGATGACCTGGAAAAATACTTATCTGAACAAATGACTAATCCCCTCTAAAGATTTTAATACAAAGGGCAAGATAAGATTTGTTCCCTTGCAACTTTTCCAATCTATAAGGCTCCCATGTTATTGTGCAAATTGAAACTCCTAAATTGCTGTAGGCATTTAGCTTATCCCATGTTTTACTACTGACCAGAATAAAAAAAAACCTCTTTTTTGGTCACGCTTTCAAACATCAGGAGATTATACCTACTATTTACGAGACTTATCAGACCATAAACTCAAGACTATTTCTGCAGATGTCAACCGCAAAAGATTGGGACTACTCATTTAACTGCCTTTTGTGTCTGAAACCCTGTTTAAGTAAAAAGTGCATTTTGCAAGGGAGCCCTAACCACTTTGTTCTGATTCATTGTGAAAGGGCACTTATATTTAGATTAGTGAATTGGCCATGTACAAAAGACTTACAACACAAAACAGTTAATTCACTCTATCAATAAACATCCACTTTCCCAAACCCTGCAACCTCAACTAATTTTACACCCACACTCCAAGTGTAATCTTACCCCAAAAAATTCCCTCCCCAAAAAACCTAAGTCAAGTAAACGACCCCTTTTGTACTCCTATTTCCCTCTTACTTTACACCCCCAACCGTGTACTCACTTAAACCCGAGGTGCTCCGATATGGTGCTGTGTCAAATCATTCAGCTCTGCTAGGCCGTCGCATAAATCTCCGGGGAGCAGACGGACTGTAACCAATATGGCGTCTGCATACCTCATTTTCATGGTACACAGAAGACTGGTCCCCGTCATGAGTTGCTGCAGCCGAGAGGTGTGGACAGAGACCCCCAAAGTCTCGGAAAGCCTGGGCTCCTACCTGGCTTGCCAAATATGGGGGTGGATCTTTGATCACCTCAACCAATAACAGGTCCACCACTTAAGAAGCGATTACCACGTTGTACATAAAGCAAGTTTATTGTACAAAAGCTCTGGGGAGCGGTTAGATGGTGTTGCAGGACCACACTAACCCAAGACTCAACAATACAAGATCAGGTGGAAGTTTATATACTTTTCTGCAACAAAACCACTCTCAGATACATTTTATTACTCTCCACCCACTAAATATGATTGGACAAAACTTTTTCAAAGAAAACCCATTTTTCCCCAAGTCCTCCATTTTCATTGGTCAGGCTTATCTTCATTATCATCTTCAGATCATATTTTAAAACACACCTCTTTTTGGGATTGGTCCTGACTTTGGTGCATTGTTTAAACATTACTATTGAAAACATAATTCATTGCTAGCAATAACTGGCTTAAAACCTTTAAGTATGATTGCACATGGCATTGCTGACTTATTTTAGAAAATAGAAGAAGTTCTACTTAACCATTATTTCTCTTGAAGTATAGATGGCCATCTCCATTCCACAGACTTCAGTCGCCTTTAAAAAGACCTTCTAAGTTGTGCGGCTTCATACAACCTCTGATGACCTGGAAAAATACTTAAACCGAACAAATGACTATTCCTCTCTAAAGATTTTAATACAAAGGGTAAGATAACATCTGCTCCCTTGCAACTTTTCCAATCTACAAGGCTCCTGCTATATTGTGCAAATTGAAACGCCTAAACAGACCCTCCAGCTTATAGCGATTTTGAAATCCCGCAAAATGCTGCGAAAACTGCCGTTTTGCGCAAAATGCTGTGAAAACGGCCGTATTGTACAAAAACAGCATCTTTTTACAAAAAACAATTTTTATAAAAAAACTAATCTGCAAAAATTACTGTTTAAAAAAATAAATACTTAGGGTGCCAGGTTCTCAACTTTTTTTTTCTCGCAAGAAATGAAATGCGCCAACACATCTCATCACTTGCGACCAAAAAAAGAGCAGCCCAATCCACAAGGGACACATGAATGGGCCATTTTATATGCGCACCCATTCAGATGGCATTTTTCCCCTCCTTGATCAAATAAAGTGGCGTTTCTGCCAATTTAAAATAGCATCACTCATTTCCAAGCAAGATGCACTTTTAAATGTGCTGAAATTGTAGGCAACCCTACGCGCACAGGATATGGGGCTGCCACTGCATGACAGGGTCTTTCCTGACCCTATCATGCATTTCTTTTAAGGTATGAACCGCTGCTGTGTGGCTTGCATTTCTGTTCCTCAAACAGGATAAAAAAGCATTTTTTGGGTCGCATTTTACAGGGGCATCCCCTGAAGGGCTTGTCTCTGTGTAAGGTGCTGGGAGCTTGCAGAACACTGTCAGGAGAGCGATTCTATTCAAGGTACTACACATTTTGATGACAAAAATCGATCGAATGGTACAATTTGACCTATTTCGTCCCGTACTATTCTATCGATTTTTATAAATACTGAACATGTGTTGCGGGGGGGTCACCCGCTCCCCAAGTTCAGTATTATTTGGGTTAGGAGGTTGCAGGGGTGTTCCCAACTTCCTCAAAATTGGAGGCCGGGACAGAAAAAAAAAAGAAAATAATAAAAAAGGCACCCTGCAGAGTTGGATCCAACCTGCGTTAGAGGGACGGATCTGACAACGCAGGGTTGCAGGGGAAGTGGCAGCGACCAAGCAGTTAAGTAGGGCAGGGGGTGGTGGTGAACAGTACATTTTGGGTTGTTTGGCTGAAGTGCAAATCAATTTGCGGCGAAATGGGACTACGGTCAATTCAACTGCAAATAATTACACTTCGGTCAAACAACCCAGAACACCATTCAAGGCAGCTGGCCAGCGCATAATTTGCGCTACAGCTCAAGCCTGTGGAAATGCACTGGTCACCTTTGAGAATAAGGTGACCTGCTCATTTCCAAAAATGGGTTGTCTAAAAATAGCATGTCCTCGGCTCTATTTTTAAATGCCTCATTTTTTGAGGATCTGGGTCAAAATCTACATTTAAAAAAAATTAAAAAAGGGTTACACTATGAGAGGGAAAGGAGAGAGAGGGAGAGTGATGGATGAGATGTGAAGTGATAGGCAATAAAATAGAGGGAGAGCAGTGGGTCAGAGGAGGAAGCGGTGCACAAGAGTGCAGAGGAAGCAGTGATGCGGTGGGCCCGAAATCTGAGAGCGAGTGAAATCTGAGAGCGAGCTGAGGTACAGAAAGTAGAGGGAGCGTGTGGTCAGTGAGCCAGAAAGCAGAGAGGAAGCGGTTGGCCGGAAAGAGGCTGTGAGCTTCAGATTTGGAAAAAGGATGAGGGAAGAGTGCGATAGAATGGGCGGAAGGATGCAAGATGTAGAAGCAGCACAAAAGAATGAAGGACTGTATATTGCGGGAGGAATTGAGTGTAAGGTGTGAGTTAGGAGTATGATTTGGAGTGTGTCAGGGTATGGGCAGTGCAAATTGTGACTTGACACTGTGACATAGCACGTGAGTATTTGTATGACAGAGTGAGAGGTTCAGGAATGCAAGTTGTGATGGGGAGGTGGTGAGATGTGTGTTGGTGAGAGAGGTGTGTGGGTGTTTGGGGGATTGGCGAACATAGAAGGGGAATATTTTCAGCATTACAACTGATAATGATCAATTTAGTTAATACTATTAAATAGGCACATTAAACCAAAAATATCCCCAAATCAAACACTGATCTGCCAAGCCAGAGACATCTGGGACTCTTCCTATTAAATTTATACAATATATACATAATAATGATACCCTGGCTCTCTTGTAGCCTTGCACTCTAACTATTTCCTGCAATGTAGCAATCTTAAACCCTCCAGTTAATACAAAATGTCCTGTAAAATACTGCAATAAATAAAGGTTTGTGCCACAAAATGTGCCATTTCATGCTGCAAAATTTGCCATTTCATGCCGCAAAATCCTGGAAGGTCTGCCTAAATAGCTTTAGGCATTTCTTTAGGCATTTAGCTTATCCGTGTTTTACTACTGACCAGAATAAACAAAAAAACTCTTTTGGTCACGCTTTCAAACATCAGGAGATAATACCTAATATCTACTATACTTATCAGACCATAAACTCAAGACTACTTCTGCAGATGTCAACCGCAAAAGTTTGGGATTACTCATTTACCTGCTGCGTCTGAAAACCTGTTTAAGTAAAAAGTGCATTTGGCAAGAAAGCCCTAACCACTATGTTCTGATTCATTGTAAAAGGGCACTTATATTGAGATTAATGAATTGCCCATGTATTTATATTAAGGTACATGTATGTTTGTACATTTGGTAGATTTGATACTTCTTCTTTCTGCGCACATGCAAGCTAATATTGTATCAGTTCTGAACAAAAAGTAAAGCGCATTCAGTTTGCTGCACCCCCAGTCATCAATATGGCACTCGCAGCAGGAATTCCTCATAGTAGAAGGGACCCTCTTGGACCACCACAACAGGGGAGGGGGGTGGTTGTGAACAGATTCTTGAGTCACTTCATTTTCGTGGTTTGGGGTGGGGGTGGAGAGGGCCCAAAGTTGTTAGTTTCCCGGGGTCCAAAGTTGTCAGTGCACCAAGCCCCAAAATCCCTAAAGATGGCCCTACTCACATGCTATAGTCAAAAGTTATTAAGAACTCCCTGATCTGGGGGTCCTCTTCCCATCCCATCAAGCATCTGACATCTATGAACACTCCTCAGAGAGAGAAAAGAGAAAATCAGACACCTGGAAGCATTTCCATCATGATCTTTATTTGTTTGAATGACAAGACACACTCAGGACACTCTCAAAGACATTTTTCCTTTCCCTGATTTTATAGCACCAAGCCCTCATTAGCAAAGCTGACCTCCACAATTTTCTGTGATGCACAAAACTGATAAGCTTATTTTATACTTGGCTAGACACAACTATGACAGTGCTCAACTTTTGCTGAGAATATTTCCATGCACCGATATCTAAACCTTATCTAATTGCTGATGTCCTGCCAAGTTAGTTAATGCTTTATACTGTTGTAAAAATAGATATACTCTATTATATGGTGCCAAATAATACAGCTGGTCTCTCAGAATGGTCTGCGTGACACACGTTGTGCCTTTTTCAATAAGAACATAGACAAATGTATCTAAGCATCCCTTGCTTTATCTGGCTTCATCATAATCCTGTCTGATTTTCCTGCCAAATTCAAATTTTAACTTAAAAAACCTAATTACCTCACTGTGAGGTGCTGCCAAAGACTGTCTCCAATTTATCAGCCTCTGTTGCTTGTCTGAAAACTCTTGGCATGAATCACGATCTCTCACACCTGGCTGAGGCCTGAAAACCATTTTGCACTTGAGTCATCCATTTTGAAATATATTTTTGTCTGACACTGTATTTATTCTTCAGGGAGCTATTATTTATTTAATTAAAAATCTCTCACTTTGTATCCTTTATTCATAATAGATCCTTATACACATATGATATGTGTGTGATATTTAAAGTACCCTTCATTTCCAGGGTCATCCTAACCCATATATATGCAGTGCCATGTGCTCTTATTACCTTAAATAAAGGCACTCTAATCCTGATTTCTGCAATAATGGAACCATTTGATCTTCCTATCATTGTTATCTATAATCAGTTGAGGGGGCAGGGGTTGGCACCCGCCATACACCCCCGCATGCAGCCTACTCCCATTCATTTTCCCATAGCAGAAAAAGTGCTTCAATTGAACACCTGTAGAGCAAAGCCACTGGTCGTATTTTCAGCAATGATGGGCACAAAGTGTTGCAGATGTGCCTTTGGTTGGGTTTGTTTGATGTAAATTCTTCCAATAGTTTTTAGACCATTCAACAGAGAAGGTAGTATTTCTGTTCCCCAGAAACCTTTAAATATCTCTCATGTTGCATTGCAGCAGAGAGGCTTTATCAGAAATGAAAAGCTAACTTTTGTTTGTTGTGCTCGATCCGAGCGATTCCTCTACTAGAATTATTTATTGGGCTGCAGGATGAGCGTGGTAATAGCGGCAACCGTATAATTCACTACCACCATCCCCTTTTTCATAATGCATACAAAAGTGATTTCCTAAATGTACAAAAGTACCGGGTGAAAAGTGCTTTGCAAATTATCAAAACAGTGTAAAAAATAAACATAAAATATGATACCCGAGCACAGAGCAAATGCACAGATGTCACACACATACAGAGGAATAGAGGCCACAAATTAATAAATAAGAGGATGCCATAGCAAGTGCCATTGTGGTAAATGTTTAATTTCCTTATGCCAATGGACAACATGTGCAATCCTTTAGTAACCACTTGTGTTGGTGGCTCCCACCACCAACACCGCTTTTAACTATGATAGTCCTGCTTCACAATAAATTATACAGGTTTCAATAAAGACTTTTTTTATATTTTCAGAATGATTTATAAAATGATTTGGTTTTTCACAAATCCACTTTGGTAAACTCAAATAACTGTTTCTGTTTATGGAAGAACACAATGAACAAATCATAGTATGTTGGTGGCTCCCATTGTACAGTCATAACTTTGAAAATATATACAGGACCAAACACACCTAGAGTGCTGTTACCAAAGTGATTTATTTAGGGGCAACACTGTTATTACAGCGAACAATAAGTCACTCTTTGACATCTAAGTGTACAGGAGGGCAGAGCGACCTCTGACGGGCCCATAGTATCAGAGCTCACCCTCAAGTACCTTAAGACGAGATAGCTGCACCTTGAGGATGATGGGGTGCAGGATTCTCTTACTCCAACACCAATCAATAAGGACAAGTCAATGGTTTGGCAAAGGGAAGTCTGTTTAATGACAAGTACAAAAAAACGGGGAAACAAATGGAAATCATCAGAGCTGCGATCGCCTGACTCACTTCAACTTCCAAATTCTTCATGCAAACAGTGCCTTTTATAGCAAATTCTCGTCATCATTGACGTGTAAAACTCATACGTTTGACATGCAATTCTATTGGTTGGAAAAGGTAACTTAAGTATAGGTACTATATCTGTATATGGAAACAGAGTGTGGGGATTGGATAACTCTTATCGGGTGGGCGTCTATGCTCATCCCTCTACATCACTCATGATAGATGTCACTAAAAGTACGATATCTCATTGGTTCTACTCGGTATAGGACCCTAGATTATATGGTCCATTGTGATTGGGTCGGTTACAGCCCTAGACATAAATCTCCACTTTAATTAGCAGCATGCAGAATGGTCCCCCAGGTGTGCGATGGCCCAAGATTCACCCTGCCTCCCTTCCATCAATCAATAACCTTAGGCCTATGTGTCAATTAGTTGGCTGAAAGTGGCCTCGAACTGTAGCTTCTTATCTGGAAAAGTTATGGCATCCTCTGGGTTTTGATGGCATCAGATGTGGACACCTCTCCGTGCCAGGCTGGTCACATGTCTGTACACCGTAGATTGGCTTCATTTGCCTCTATTTGTATATTTGATACTTTGTTCGGCCTTGCCACCTGCCTGGGCCTCCTTATCTCGACCTTCACGGGGCAGGCTTCTATGCTCTTAAGTTTCGATTCTTCAGAGTTGATGCTCTCTTCCCTTCCTTGGGTTGACCTCAAATTCTTAGCCATGAGCTGCTTCTTGCTGTGTTTCGATTCCGCTCTTATGTCTGACTTTGAGCTAGTTTATGAATCCTGGCCTGTTCGTCCTCTATCATCCAAGGCTTGATTCTGCTTTTGTAAAATGGAGTCGCACTTGTATAATGTGCTGCTTGAGGTAGGTATATAGTTGGCGCTTGCCGCTCTACCCTTCTACTAAACATTGAAAGCAGTATCCTTTCCTTAGCTTCTTGCATTCCAAGTCTATTTACAGGCATTTAGCCAATTACACATTTCCCTCCTGCTTTCAATGGTTATGTTTCTTTAAGTTCAGCATCGTTTCTTCTTCTATGTCCATTACATCATTATTTGCAACATTTCGTCTTCATCACCTTTTTGGTTGTCGTTTCTTTCATCTGTGAGTCTGTCCGGACCATTGTGTCGTCACCATTTGCCTCCAATAAGAGCCCTTTGGGTCTCTTCAGGGACAGTTTGTAAGTGGTCTTCATTTTGCGTCAGCTGCTGGTATGGTTGTCTTAATGGGTACCGTGCAGCCCATGGTTGTATGGATGGTTATTGGCCCTTCAATAGGTATACAAGTCCTTCTGATGGGTACTGGACAGAGCCCCACTGTGGCTCTCTGTTGGTTGATTTGCTCCTTATACGTCACATATCTTGGCGAGTATGCTTCTGGTATCTCAAAATGGGTGGCTGGAGTGCAGCCCATATTTGGGACCTCCTCTACACACACACCCCTCTCTGGTCAGTTCATCGACCACTTCTGCTTCCTCCTTTGGATTACTCTTACTTGGTTCTTCTGCATCCAATTTGTCTTCTGGGTTTGTACATGATGGTGTGAATGTGTGTTTCTTTGGAGTCCATATTTGTATTACTCCTTTCAGGCTTCCTGATGTTTTTACATGTTCGTCTTTGTTCCAGGTCATAAGCTGACACTGTGCATTTGGGCTGCAATAGATCCATTTTCATTCATAATGTCTACGTCTTCTGAGATACACAAATTTTGTTCCTTCTGGCGCAAATTAGCTGGCCTTCACAAAGTCTCTTATTTCTTCATCTGTCAGGTCTCTCGGCTTCCATCCTGGTTTGACGTCAATCATGATCTTCATCCCAACGGCTTTCTTTGCACTTTTCTGGCATTGTATGATGATTATTTTGATAACTCAAAACCCTAGTAGTATCATCAATAGCAGGGCTCCCAGGAACTTGAATATGTCCGCCATCCATTGTGGGACCCATGAAAATAGTGTTCCAAACCAGCTGTCATCATCAACTTCGTCAATTTCATTGATCATCTGGTCTGTAGATTTGTCAGCATACTTATGGCTTCTGTTAAGGTTCAATTTTCTTCGCCATGCAATGGTGTAAATGTGCAACACGATTCTCTGATTTTTGCACAAACACCTCCATCAATCGAAGTGATCATGTCAATTACATATCTGTTCTGGAGCGCCATCAGTCAGATTGCTCTTAGTTCTTCCTTAATAGCATTGAATCCTTTTATGGTAGTGTTAATGGTGTGCAATAACTCCCATCTGGTTATCTGCAACCATTTAGTGTTTGCTTCAACTTGGAATCTTGGCTTGATGATTGTTGTAAACACTGATGAGGTGAGGCTGAACAGCCTGTGTTCATATAGTACTGCATGGAATGCTTCTTCTGATTTGGCTGAGAAGTAATTTTCTCTCTTCATTCAGGATATCAGTTCTGCAGATCTCCTTTTCCTAAGGTGGGCATCTGCTTTCAGAAAACTGTCAATATTCAGGTCACTCTTCGGGATCACTAGTGCAGGAACGTGGACATTCATTATTGTGCAAATGCCTCCCCAGTTTCTCGGCAGCCTTATGTATGCTTTGGATCCACACGCCCAGTAATGGTCCATAATTACTGCGATTCTGTGAGTCATTCCTGGAGCTTCAAAGATTCTCCCGCAGTTTTGATTCTCTGCCATCATCCTCGTGCCATTGTTCCTGAAGCACAATTTTGGGCTTTCCAGTGGCACTATCTGCAAGGGTTCTCCTCTGTCTTCTACCCATGTTAGTAACTTTATCAACTCTGGCCATAGAGGTTTGCACAGTTTTTGTGAATTTTCTACTGCTTCCTTTGGCTGGCTTCAAGGACCATCCAGGCTCTGCATATCACTACTCCTTCTTCCCATCCGTCTGGTGAAAGCACTGTTCCCCAAATCTGCATTTGGCTTCTGTTCTTCCAAATTTGGGGTTCTTCTGGGGTTTTTCCTTGGACGTTCAGTCTCAGGTTAATTTCCCATCTTGTTCCTGCTCCTTTCACTTCTGGATTTTGATACCTGATCACGTGATTCCTAGTATGAGCTCTCTTTCTTATCTTAATGTCCTGGACATAATCATTGTCATCGGGATATGCTGTTTCAGTTGCCCATATCAGTGAGGCATCTTTTCCCATAAACTGTCCTCTGGTGTTGCACATTGCTACGTGTGACAGTGTGCTATCGGGACATCAATTTCTACAGCCACGAAGATCTTAGACTTTCCCATGCTGTACGGTAGGAGTGCACACACGAAGCAATCTCCTTCAGATTTCCTTCTCCCAACTTCTTTCATGTGTTGGTACCGAATGTTGTACCCCAGATGTGCTGTGCTGTCCAGGTAATCGTTCAATTCATTGTTATGTTCATGTGGGCTCTTCTTGATTCTTAATGACTTTCTGTAGTTAGCTATAACTACATCTCTAAACGCGTCTGTGTGACTCTTTCGTGATGGAGGTCTCTCAGGCATTTCAATCCACGGTGCAGGCTTTTTCATCTGTGCCATTCGAGTGGACACGATTCTGTCTGCTCTTTCCTGGTCCTCATGCATCGTTTCTTTTCTGTGTGCAACTGCCCATGCTATCCAGCCTGACACTGCTCCTGTATAGCTGTATGGTAGGTCTGATGCTAGTCCCTTGGGTTGGAACTTGTGTGTTTGTCAATACAGTCTCTGCGGGTTTATTTTTCAGTTCCTCATGTAGTTTCTTCACTCTAGCTATGAACGGGAATAAATGATCTATCAACATTTGTGTCCTTGCAGTGAATTCTCTCGTAGCTGCTTCTGTCTTCTCGAGGGCTTTTGCTATGTCTGCATTAGTCAGCCTTTCACTTGATTTCTTTCGGTTTCTCTCATTGCTTTCTGGGGCTGATTGTTCGGTAGGCATTCTTGTGCTCTCTGCTGCCTTTGCTTGAGGTCTGCAGCCAGTGACACTTGCCCAGGTTCGTGTGCATTTATTGTGTGGGTGGTGCGTGTAGTGATCAGTGCTATGTTTTCATTCGTTCCGTGCTGACCCTGTCTCCAGCTTTTCTGTTCATTCATTAACTCAAGTGTGTGGTATTACTGATAATTACATTCAATTTTAGTTAATTTACCTTACCATCAGATTTTCTCGGGACTGGAATAACTATATAGGGTCTAGGCGCTTTTGTGGGAATTAAGTGTACATTATCCGGTAGGTGCACTGCGATTGGAACGCTTCATGCACCAATAAAGCATGCAGTTCTGATTGTTAATGACAGAAAGACAATGATGATCACTATACATATACACAAAATTGTGAGGTACGAAAGGTGGCAGCATTTCCTTCCATGGAAGCGGGGGCGCCCCTCTGCTGATGGGAGAACCAGGTTACTGTTTTGGGCCCCCATTTCAATCATAACAAAAATGTCAATGTTTTATTCTTTTCGCTCACTCCATTATTGTTTATCGAAAAAGTTTGTATCATAAAGTGTCTGGTGCTTCGCAAGTGTCCCCCTTCTTGCGGGTGACGATTGTCTCTGGATATGGGATACAGTTCCCTTGTTAGACTATGGAAAAATAGATTAGACTAACACCTTTGGCGAGTCACATTCATTGTGCATATTCAAAATAGGTGAGTTCCCAGTCCACCCCCCGAATCTGCCTCAATCCTGAGGACATGCTGAAATTTGTTTAATGTGATGCAAAATGGAAAAAATGGCAGTTAATCAAAAAATAAAAGGTGAAGTTCTTGTCTCTGTCCTCTCGATCTGTCCCTCGGCGGAAAGATAACTTGGTTGGTTCTGTTCCTTCGATCTGTCCCTCGGCGGAATGTTCACTGAAATCTCCTCAGATACTCTCTTTGAAAGTTGGACAGCTCCACTTGGAGCATGATGCCATGGAGGAGCGTTCCCATATGCGCAACATTAGCTGGATCTCTGATGAAGGTGATGACATCAACCTCGGCAGGTCTTCCCACCATTTCTGGAAAGTCAGTGACTAGGTGAAACAGGACGTTGTGCACCAGTCGGCTGTCCTCGGGTGACAGAGACTTTGTCCTGCTTTGCTGGGTTCTGGATCACAGGCCCTTCTTTTGACTTGAACAGTCCTTGCACTTTCCTGCCACGTGGATTGCTACTAAGTAGTTTAGTTTGGTCCGCAGTTGACCCAAATGTTCAGAGTTTGCTGGATTTCTAATGAAAGTTAGCATGTCTGTGGTTCTTCCGACAATAGCTGGGCCCTCCTCTATTATGCGAAAGAAGAGTGTATTGACGTGTTCATCTATAATTGCCTGCGGTGAAAGCATTTGTGTCCTTATCACTGTATTCTGGTAACACAATGAAGGCTTCAGCGATGACAGTAAGCAGTTGCCAGATTACTTTCTTGTTGGCAGGATCTTGGATAAAGTCTGTGACACTGGTGACTCTTCCTACAAGTGACGGATATGTCTCTAGCACTAATTGGAAACAGGACAGCACATCCCTTGTGATACTTCTGCTAGGTGACACCATAAATGCTGCAAAGGTCTTGCTCTTCGATGAGTCAGGATGCTGCGTTTAGCTCTTTAGGCAAAAGTCTTTGATCACAATCTATTTGAGTCTTGTTTTCACCGACGCTTCAGTGTGATTGATTTACAAGTTCGTGTCAACAAACGTGTTGTGGCTTAGAGGCGCAATTGTCTTCTTCACCCTACAACTGAGATGGATAGAGTGCCCGTTATGTCCTTATCCCCTTTTTTGCTTAGAGGAACTGTCCAGTTTAAGCCACAACTTGCAAACGGGTTCTTTGTCTTGGCTTTGCTGCTCATTCGTCCTTCTTCCTCGTCATGGATCTCGTCTGCACGTGCTGAGGTTCTTCCCTATTGTCTGTAGTTTCTTTGCGGCGGGGTGCAGCTTGAGGGCTCTGTTCGATGTAAGGCTTAATGTCATTGAGGAAAATCCATGCTCTCCTGCCCAGCAATTTTACTGCTTATGGAGTGCAGTCTTGTATGATGAAAGGACCATTGAATCTCGGCTCGTCCCACCTTTTCCTCGTGTGGTTTTTGATTAGGGCTTTGTCTCCAGGGAAAACGAGTGGAACACAAAGACCTTGTGCTGGGTCTGTTGCAGAGTCTTCTGCAATGCTTTGTGCTGTGCTGCACCCTTTTCGTCACCGCTGCAGCTGGTCTGAAATTACAGTAAGGCTGGATGTCATACAGTTCAGGTACTTTGACAATTCGGTTCCCAGGACCTCTCAGGTTGGCTGGGCATCACATCTAGCTCTATCTCGTAGGGTAAGGGGGGTATTCATTCTCCTTTGTGTGACTATCTCGTGCGGCGTAAGATGATGGTCGGAGCCTGGTTGGTTCCAAAGAGCATACAATGCCAGTGGAAGGCAGTGCAACCATCCCCTCTTTAGAGTGAGCTTCAACTTGGCTATCCTTTCCTTTAACAAGCCGTTGAGCCTCTCACAGATACCATTACCTTCCGGATGATTCGCAGACGAGAACTTTATACCAAGCAACAAGCTGATCTGCTAAAAGACTGCGTTAACAAAATGAGCCCTGTTGTCTGATCTCATCACCTCACACCAACCCCCCATCTAGGGAACACTTCCCTCACCAGGAATTTGGCCGCACAGGTTGAGTCTGGGTGTGCACAAGGACCTGCTTTTATCCATCTAGAGAATGGACACATCACTACAATTAAGTACCTGTACCCGTTACACACTTGGATCATGTCGACATAGTCGACATGCAAGTGCTGAAAAGGCCCATTTGGCCTGGGGATGACTCTTCTCACTACTTTTAATATGTGCCCAGTGGTGAATTTCTGGCACATTATGCAGTTCACCATAAAGAATGCAACATGCTCAGCTAAATTCGGTATAAACCAGTCTTCTGCAAGCATTTCTGCTAGATTCTTTTTTGACATATGTAATGGGTAATGCAATTGCTCCAATGCGATTCTTAGTAGGGCTATAGGCATGAATGGTTTACCAGTGCTGTCTTGCCGCCACAAGCCGTCAGAGAGGTTTAAAGAACACCCTCAATGTTTCCACAGGTTCTATTCGTCCTGAGGTGCCCCCCCTTGAAGCTCCATCAGTTGTGTCTGCCCCATATTACTATAGGCTTCTTGTGTGGTTCGCAGTACCATCATTCTTTCCTGAGTGTACGCCACTTCCACTTCCATGATTGTCTCACTCTTGGATGCCATACGCTTCGCTTCCGTGTCTGCTGCATGGTTTCCGTGTGACACGAAATCTGTACCTTTCGTGTGGGCAGCACATTTCATGACCGCTATGTCCACTGGGAGCTGTAGTGCCTTAATCAGTCTGTCCAATAAGGCTGCGTGTTGTACTGGCGTGCCGTTTGCTCAAAGGTAGCCCCTCCTTTTCCAGCGCGCTAGTCCTGTGTGCACTGTAGACGTCACATAGGTGGAGTCACTGTACACCGTAACTTCCTGGTCTGCGTGATTCTCAATGGCGAGTATCAACGCCAATAATTCTGCAGCCTGTGCTGAATAATGAGATGGTATTCGTGCACTGACGAGTACTCGAAATTCTCTGTTTGCTATGCGTTTCATCACAGCAACGCCTGTGTATCTGTGTCCGTCTTCTTGGTTGATTCTCGAAGAACCATCAATGAAAACGATCTCTCCTCCTGCTAGGGCATTTTCTTTTACCCTGGGGATTTCATCATAGAATTCTTCGTAGTTTGCACAGTCATGTATCAGTTCCCCTTCAGTGACTGGCTTGGCTATGAACGTAGCTGGGTTTACTGTTTTACATCAAACTATTTTGATCAATGGATTAGATATGATCACCTCATAGGCAGAAGCTCTTTGAGATGTCAATGTACCCTTTAATTTCTCTAAGATGGCAAATAATGAGTGCTCGACGTATAACGTCATAGAACATCCCATTACAAAGGTTGTCACTTTCTCTATGGCGAACACTGCAGCAGCTAAGCTTTGTTCACATGGGAACTGGCCTCTCATTACTGGGTCCAGATTCCCACTGTAATACGCCAGGGGCTTGTACCCCAACGAGGTTCTTTGAGCAAGCACTGCCGTCATAATGATGCCATTCGTGTGTGCGAACAGGTGGAATTCCTCAGCATAATTAGGAATTCCAAAACTGGAGCCGTAAAAATCGCTCTCTTGAGTTCTGTAAACCCCTTGTCCATTGTCTCAGTCAATTCAATCTTTTCCTTTGTCACTTGGGCCGCCTTTAGGGCCTGGAGCAAGGGCTTGGTATATGAGCTGTAATCGAAGACCCATGCTCTAACATAATTGCACAGACCTAATAAGCTCTGCATTTTCTTTACTGTGAGTGGCTTTGCCGTGTTCATGATAGCTTCAGCCCTTTCTGGGGTTACCTTTTCCCCCTCATGCGAAATTAACTGACCTATGTACAGCACCTCATGTTGACAATATTGCAGTTTTTCCTTGTCAACCTTATAGCCTTTCTCAGCCAGTATAGTCAGTAGCTGAACAGAATCACACCTGCATTGTTCCTCTGTTGTGCTGCAGATTAGAATGTCATCCACATACTGCCAGATGACACTTTCTACTGCAATATTGCTCAGGTCCATCTGCAGGACTCTGTTAAAGATGGACGGGGACTCGCAGTACACCTGTGGCAACCTCGTGCTTTTCAGACGCATTTGTCTGAATGTGAACAATGTCAGATCTTGTGAATCACGGTGCAACAGGATTGAGAAAAAAGCATTTTTCAAGTCAATCATCGTGAAATATTTTGCCTCGATGGGTATATTACATAAAATTGTAGAAGAATTAGGGACCAGAGGGAACTCGGCTTCAACAATATCGTTTAATGCTCTTAAATCTTGGATTAAACGTAAAGACCCTCCCTTTGATTTCTTGACAGAATAAATCACTGTATTACATGGTGACTCTGACGTCACTAGGATGCCCTGGTCCATCATGGCGGAAATGGTCTTTGCAATTCCTTCATCTGCCTCCCTGGACATGGGATATTGTCGTGCTCTTGGTAAAATTGCTCCTGGTTTCAGCTTAATTTTCACTTCTCCCACCCCCTTCAAGGAGGCCTACGTCATGGGGTCCTGTGGTCCATACTGAGACAGGCACCTGGGCCATGTCGTCATTAAAGTATTTTGGACGTATCAGTGCCAACATCATTCTCTGGGGCACTTCTCTTTTGATCATTTTTACCCAAAATGTGAGACTCACTTCTACCCTCATCTCTTCTGAGTCAGGCTGTTCTTCAAACAGATTGTCATCGGTGACATCAGTCACTCGATACCCTTCTTCAATGGCAATAATCTCACACCATTGTCTGCCTTCATCATCGTAGTCTTCAACTAATGCGATGCTACCTTGCACTGCTGCAGCATGTATCATCAAGGGAAATATGTGTCCCTCCTCTTCATGCATTGGCATTCTCAGCCTGAATAGAAATTCGTCAAGGGTTCTCCTGACCTTGTCCGCAAGGCCTGGTAATCCCGCCATAAGTACATGTATACCATATGCAAAAACCTCAGTTTCCAGTGCTATAGCTCTCATGGCTCTGTGTCCTGAATAGTCTCTGATCATATCGCACACGTTCAAATAATGCATTCCCGGAGTAGAGCATACTATGCCCTCCTCTGTAAACAAGATGGTCATATTCAATTTTGTCTTAAATCTCGACCCAAAATGTTTACTGGGGTCTGATGCAAATACAACAAAGGTACATTCATTTCGCACTCTCCTAGGGAGACTGGGAGTGCGTCTGTAAAGAGAACTCGACTGTGAGCTCCTGTAAAACTCTGAGCATCTATATCCTCGCCGGACAAGGAAAACTTGCCTTCTCGTATGCACTCAGAAGGAATATTCTTTACCCCCTTTGGGGACATTGACCCTAGGTTCCCTATTAGGGTCTGGTGTCACTGATAGGATAGAGCACATCAGGGTTCCCAGTGAGCTGTCCTAGTTCATGTATAAGTTCGGTCCACTGTACACTTGTGGATTTTCTCCATTCCCGGGGTTGCCTCCCCTAGCGGAGTTTGTGCCCTGCGACATTTGCGGTGGTGCCTGTTGAATTTGCCCTTGTGTGTAAATTCCCCATGCTCGGGGGTTGAATCCCCTGCTGCGCACCCTGCTTCATGCCTGGTGCTTGCTGCTGCACTCTGTGATTCTGTGTGCCGCCCTGTGGTGGGATCGCAGGTGAATTCGCCGCGCATGCTCCCATTCCTTAGCTATTTTGCCACGCGCCTTGGCTTCTGCACAAGCGCGCCAGCTGCCCTATCATTCCACACAGCCAACACACCGACGGTGGTCGGGCTATTTGTCTGTTCGCCATATCTGTATTGCCCATTTGCACATTTTGAAAACATCCTTGATTCCCTTGGAAACCTCCCTGATTACTCTGCCATCCTCTTCCTCTAAATCCCCTTCCCCTTGGGTATTGTGCTACGATACCCTGGTTATTCTGCTGTGGGATAGCCACCTGTTGTGTGTTCTGTTCAGCTGGGCTTATTAGCATGGCTCCTTTGAGAGTGTACCTGGATCATTTCTTTTGCACTAGCTTTGCTTCCTCACCTTTTCGAGTTGCCTCATTTTTCCGATTCTTTTCTTGCAACAATCTACAGTAATGTGCAATAGTCAACTGTATTTCGGCCCAAGGTTTAGCCTCAACTCCTACCAATTTCTTAATCTGTTTTTGTACAGGCTCTGGTAACCCCTGGCATAAAATGTGGTAAAACACAGATATGGATTTTGTCCAAGATTCATGTGTTTCGAGCACCCACGCGTCTTGGAAATTCTGGTTATAAATTAACGGATCTTCTGACTCCTTCATTTTGCGAATCATTATAGCTCCTATATCGGAAGTGTCTGGGTAAAGCACTTGTAGTGCTTTCCATACTGCTGCTCTGCAATTATTGTATGGCGCACTGTCGTGGGCAGTGTTAATTATGGTAACACCAGGCTACCCAGCCCGTGCCCATAAATCGTCTGCTCTCTCACCGAGTATGGCAATCGGGAGAACTTTAATATCCCCTATAGCTAACGCGACACCCCCTGTCATCTTTTCTAACTCGTGTATCCACTTCCCAGCTCCCGATGTCAGCATTGGAAACTTGTTTTTCAAGTTCTCTCGATCCATGTGTGGCCATGGAATATATCGCAGTCTTGCTCCCCCCTTTTCTAGAAGTGGAAATTGGAACGCGCAGACTCCCATCTCTTTCCCCATAGCTCTCCTGTCTACTGCTGGGGTAATATTCCCACATCGCCGTCTACCTGGCAATGTCCTCAACCTGTCTACATAGGCGGGCACTGACACCCCCCTCTGACCATGGGGTGTTCCTTCATGTCGGTCAGACTGTGATGTAGATTCGAATGCCCTTGGTGCGGACTCGCTAGCGTCTGACCCTCTCACCCCTTTGTCCCTTGGGAGCCGATTTTCACGCCGTCTCCCTTCTTCATTTGTCTGTTACTCGTATCCTCTGCAGAGTCGGACATCGATCGTTCCCAATTCATGCAACTTCTTGCATCATCATCAGTTTTACTGATTTCTAGTCTGTCCAAGGACTTTCTCCTGCTCCCACTGCTTCCGGTGACGTCCTCCGCGTCATACAGTTGAGTGCTTTCCAAGCGCTCATCTTTCCCCCCTCTCCTTGAGATATTCATTCTAACCCCATCTCACCATATCTTATCGATCGTTTCCCCGATGCTTCTGGTGTCGAAGTCATCCTCAATATTCACCCCACTTGTGCCTGGTACTGAATCGTACACAGGGAAAAATTCTTCAATGTCTTCCCATTCTACAACAGGATTGGGTTTTTATCTCCCCGCTCCAGATATTTAAGATCGCAAGCTCTCTATCTATGCTTACGTTCAACATCAACAAATTCTTTGCGCTTCCTCGCTTCTTCTCTGACCTTATCTTCTTCCCTTCTCCTTTCATTGCTACGTTCATTTGTCCTTCGAACTTCCTCATCTTCTCGTCTCTTTATCCTTTTTTCACATGCTCTCTGCTCTTCTTCCAGTTTTTCCAGGTTCTGCCTGTACTGGTCATAGGCTATGCTCTGTTTGCGACTGAGCTGCTTTCCTTGCTCTTCGCGATATAGCTGTTCTCGCCTTAGCCTATCTTATCTTTTTATCCTTTCATCCCTTATCTATGTCTCAACAGACCTCTCCCTTGGTCTCACATCATCACTTCCTTTTCCATCGAGTTTCAACAATATCTGTCCTCCCATCCATTCGTCTTTTGCGAATGCTGTCTCATCTGTTTTGTCTTCACTTCCTTTCCATTTCGTTTAATCTCTCTCCTTATCGAGAAGCGCACTGGCCTGTGCCCAATTCTTCCTCTCATCATTGCGTCTTTCCGTGTCCCTCGGGACTGTGGAGGTAATATTTTTATCCTGATCTTTCCCCTTAATTTCGTCACTACTGTACGTAGGTGACTCATATGCGGGGTTGCTGTACCCTGTAGCTGCCTTGAGCTCTCTTAATGGGTAGAGTCCCTCTGACTGACTTCGTTCAGTTTCTGTTTCATGTGGGGCAGGTGGCGCGGTAGGCGTCTCACCCCCCTCTGTGCATACATTTAATATCCAGTCTGCAGGTGGCTCTAACTCTTTTGACTGTTCAAACATTTTCCAAAGATCTAGAACAGCGAGGCGTTTCTCTAGTTTTTTGTCTGTATATGTGGCATGCAAATAAGTCGTCATATGTTGTAAGACAGCTTTAGATAAGGACCCATTCTGTGGCCACAGCATAAACATCTTGTGGGCGGTACCCTTAATCCACTCTGTACTGTATTTCTTAAGCTTGGGTGCATGTTTAGGCAACCGTTTACATAAGTGTGCTAGCGGAGTAATATCTTCCATGCTTAAATCTGTTCTAGCAATACTTTCATGCAACTTCACCACACCCAACAATATGAGTGAGCACCCAATATCGCAAGCTCTCAACTATAGAATCGCGTAAAACCCCTAATCAATTTCAAACATCAAGGAGACAAATTTCCTTACATGTGACACATCAACAGGACATGTATGACAAACGTTAAACAGACTAGACAGACACCAGCTGGACACAGATATCTCTGCCTTCTAATCAATACCCTGACATGGAGTTTAAACAAACTCCTTTTACAAAGTCTTTAATCGTCATCTTAGCCTAGTCTTTCCCTATTATGTGTGACTATGAGTTCACCTTTCTTCTGACCGTGATATTAAAGTGCAGGAACAAGGCGTATCCTCTCTCTTCTCGGGTGTCTACCCCGGTATCCTCTCTCTTTATCTCAGGTTTCCTCCCCGGTATCCTCTCTCTTTATCTCAGGTGTCCTCCCTGGTATACTCTCTTTTTACTCAGTTATTCTCGATTCATCCTCTCTCTTCTTGGGTGTCTACCCCGGTATCCTCTCTCTTTATCTCAGGTTTCCTCCCTGGTATCCTCTCTCTTTATCTCAGGTGACCTCCCTGGTATACTCTCTTTTTATTCAGTTATTCTCGATTCATCCTCTCTCTTCTTGGGTGTCTACCCCGGTATCCTCTCTCTTTATCTCAGGTTTCCTCCCTGGTATCCTCTCTCTTTATCTCAGGTGACCTCCCTGGTATACTCTCTTTTTATTCAGTTATTCTCGAGTCATTATCTCCTTATATATACAGTCTTTTCTACTTCTGACTATTTTGTTTTCTCCACCTCCCTCCGTTACCTTTCCCCTTACTTGTTCTAATGCCTAAGGACATTTGCCAAAGCATACATTTTCATTTCGCTCACCGCTCGCATCGTTCCACTCTGGATCCTCGGGACCTCGGGATCACCGCCTCTGTTACCGCCTTTTTTTGGTCTTTTGTCTAATCCACTGCCTGTAGGAATGGAAGGGTTTATGTTTGTAACCCACTGCAGTTTTTGTTGGACAGTATTACGCTATCATTGTCCACAGGAAGCTTCACAGTCTACTCGGCCAAAATGGCAAAGGACTCGTCATATTGCAGAAGACCTAGAGTCACTTTGTGTCGACGGTCAATAGGTGTCTTATCAATAATCATAATTCAATGGTTGATGGTCAAAGCCATCCTCTGCTACCAAGTGTACAGGAGGGCGGAGCGACCTCTGATGGGCCCATAGGATCAGAGCTCACCCTCAAGTACCTTAAGACGAGATAGCTGCACCTTGAGGATGATGGGGTGCAGGATTCTCTTACTCCAACACCAATCAATAAGGACAAGTCAATGGTTTGGCAAAGGGAAGTCCGTTTAATGACAAGTACAAAAAACGGGGAAACAAATGGAAATCATCAGAGCTGCGATCGCCTCTCGCTTCAACTTCCAAATTCTTCATGTAAACAGTAACTTTTATAGCAAATTCTCGTCATCATTGACGTGTAAAACTCATAAGTTTGACATGCAATTCTATTGGTTGGAAAAGGTAACTTAAGTGTAGGTACTGTATCTGTATATGGTAACAGAGTGTGGGGATTGGATAACTCTTATCGGGTGGGCGTCTATGCCCATCCCTCTATATCACTCGTGATAGACGTCACTAAAAGTACAACGTCTCATTGGTTCTACTCGCTATAGGACCCTGGGTCCATTGTGATTGGGTCGGTTACACCCCTAGACATAAATCTCCACTTTAATTAGCAGCATGCAGAATGGTCGCCCAGGTGCGTGATGGCCCAAGATTCACCCTGCCTCCCTTCCATTAATCAATACCCTTAGGCCTATGTGTCAATTAGTTGGCTGAGAGTGGCCTCGAACTGTAGCTTCTTATTTGGAAATGTTATGGCATCCTCTGGGTTTGGATGACATCAGATGTGGGCACCTCTCCGTGCCAGGCTGGTCACGTGTCTGTACACCGTGGATCGGCTTCATTTTCCCTCTATTTGTATATTTGATTCTTTGTTCGGCCTTGCCACCGGGCTGGGCCTCCTTATATCGACCTTCACGGGGCAGGTTTCTATGGTCTTAAGTTTCAAATCTTCGGAGTTGCTGCTCTCCTTCCTTCCTTGGGTTGACCTCGAATTCCTAGCCATGAGCTGCTTCTTGCTGAGTTTCGATTCCGCTCTTTCGTCTGACTTTGAGCTAGTTTATGAATCCTGGCCTGTTCGTCCTCTATCATCCTAAGCTTAATTCTGCTTTTGTAAAATGGAGTTGCACTTGTATAAAGTGCTACTTGAGGTAGATATATAGTTGGCGCTTGCCGCTCTACGCTTCTACTAAGCATTGCAAGCAGTATCGTTTTCTTAGCTTCTTGCGTTCCAAGCCTATTTACAGGCATTTAGCCAATTGCACATTTCCATCCTGCTTTCAATGGTTACGTTTCTTTAAAGTTCAGCATCGTTTCTTCTTCTATGTCCATTACATCATTATTCGCAACATTTCGTCTTTGTTTATCACCTTTTTTGTTGTCGTTTCTTTCATCTGTGAGTCTGTCCGGACCATTGTGCCGTCACCATTCGCCTCCAATAAGAGCCCTTTGGGTCTCTGCAGGGACACTTTGTAAGTGGTCTTCATTTTGCGTCAGCTGCTGGTATGGTTGTCTCAAAGGGTACCGTGCAGCCCATGGTTGTATAGTTATTGGCGCTTCAATAGGTATACAAGTCCTTCTGATGGGTACTGTGGCTCTCTGTTGGTTTATTTGCTCCTTATACGTCACATATCTTGGCGAGTATGCTTCTGGTATCTCAAAATGGGTGGCTGGAGTGCAGGCCATATTTGGGACCTCCTCTACACAAGTATGAAGTCCAGTAGGCTGGGAGTTACAAATGCAGTGCCAGGGCTACAAGGCACATTGTCAGGGGTAGCAGATTCCCTAAATGACATCCCTGGCTGTACCTAGCATTGGTGGGTTAGCTGCACTTGTAGGGTCTGTGTTCACTGATGTAAAGTGTGTTGAAATTACCAGGTTTTGATATAGTGCATTATCCAGGGCTTATGCTCTGTGAAGGCATCATGAAGGAAGACACAGACAACGGATTCAAAGTTCAAAATAATCAGGTTGGTAGAAGGCCTAACTTGCCCTATGCTAAGATGGGATTTCCCTACCTGAACAAAACTAAGGAACGTGTGAGTCAAAGAGTGCAACTTAAAAGCCTGTCTGTGTCCAATACCTATGCTTTCCCTCACAACTATAGCTAAACAACATATAGGGATGTTAATAACCATATAAATAGTGATCAACACAGAGTTCTGAGCTTTGTGCAGCTGTAGCTTCTTCTTCAGCACTCCTTCCGCAAGTTCAAAAGAGTTCTGCAGATGTCTCAAGATTACCTTTCTCCAGCTCAAGGCAATGCAGTTCTGCACAGTCCTCGGGGTTCCCTTCCCCAACTTCCAAGCAACACAGATCAAAAGAAATAGATCTTGAGGCTCTGTCCTCAAGACAGCACTTGCAGGAGCTCAATTCTCAAGGTTCCCTTCCCCAAGACTTTAATGTATCAATGAGTATTTGTTTTAATCTTTTCAAAAAGGTTCAACATCACTCTAGGCTTGTTTCACAATGTCTTTAGTTTTCACAATTTAAGGCTCACTGGTCTAGGCGCAGTTGTTAGACCACACGGTCAACCCATCACCGGTCACACAACCAGGAACCCTCGGCTCCTCAGCCCACACAGGTTATTCTGTACTTGCCCATGTGTTCAGAGTCACACTCATTTAGTTCCTCTTTGTTGGCTTCTTGGCTTTATGTGCAGGCTTACACTCCTATGGGTTCTCTCAGTTAGCCCCCTGGCATGGCCACCACATGTTGCACACCTCTTGCCGGTCTTTGGCCTTGCCGTAATGCATTTTGTTCATAAAGTTCACTTCCAGGTGGTCTAATTCATGCCCCACCTGACTTACACTCTTTCACACTTAATTTTTGGCAGGCTACTTTCACTTGGGCACTTTCCTCTTTTCCATTCCATCAGTTACTTGTTTCACCCATAAAGTTTTGATTCCATTTAGTGTTCAGAATGATTAATTTCAAGATTCCATTCAATATGCGTAATCCCGCTTAGTTACACATTTTCATTCAGTTCGGTACGCAATATGTATAATTCATCTTAGTTTCAAGTTCGGGTCAGTATTCAATATGCATAGTTCAGCGTAAATTCAAGTTTATATTTGGTTCGGTATTCAATATGCATAGTTCAGTTTTAAATTCAAGTTTGTATTTGGATTGGTATTCAATTTACCTCTATGCTGTCCACTTGGAGTGCTCCGCTTCTGAGTGTCTTTCTTTGACACAGGGCTGTCCTCAGCATTTTCTGGTGCCTCCCACTGTTGTCTACTTCTCTGCGGTCCCTGCTTGCATGCCGGTTGATGTGTTATGCACACCAGCACAGTGCTCCTGAACAGACGCGGACAGCAACTTCACTCGCCTTGCTCGCTCGCAGCTCTGCCTGCTCGTCTTCCCCTCTGGGGGCTCCCACACCTTTGGCAATTGCACGGCCCACTTACCTTGGGTGCCACAAGCTCTCTAGCATATCAGCTGGCATCCTGACTCCTTCACTGGTCCAACCACGGCTGCCTCCTCACTACAGGGGTCCCCTGCTGCTTTCCCTGTTGCTCTTTTTGCTTGCTGCACTGGTCTCCCTTTATACACTTGCAACCACTTTACAGGTTGCTGGTGTGGATTCCCAAATGGATCTGCCTGACTGTGATTAAAGGGGCATGCCTGACCTTGCAAGTACTCTGCAGGCATCTTCCTTGTCCCTGTACTAAAGTGGTGAAAGGAAGGTTCAGTGTTCATTACTTTTAGTCACCTCTTCCTTGTCCCGCTACTAAAGGGTTGAAAGGAAGGTTCAGTGTTCATTACTCATAGTCGCCTCTTCATTGTCCGAGTACTATCAAAGGTTGAGCCAGTGCAAATCAGGGGAGAGGTTTTACAATAGCTGATTAAGGCCAGGGGAGGGTTAGGTTGGTCTTCTATGGGGAAAGAGGATACCATGTTTTGCCCCTGTTAGCTTTAATCCTTTTCCTGCTCACCCTCTTTCTGATGCTTCTGGACTGGTGATACCTCATGTCATTTTCTTGATTAATGCGGCCTGCGTGACAATACTCCATAACTGCCTCTGGGATAGAGGATCTTTATGAAAGGGAAATTCGGAACACAGCGTCTCATCCGAGGATGCCTCATTCCCAATTCCCACGGACCCTCCACCAAGGTGATACTCCCTTGCTTCTCGTGTTTGTGTTATGCAGGAGCTCGAGGGCTTTCCGAAGGGCATGTCGGCGCAGAGCAGAGTGTGGATGGGGACTATAGGTAAGATGAATTTTACCTAACAGCCCAGTAGAAAAAAATGCTGTTGATAAAGCAAGGATTATGTGTTATTATGTGGGTAGACGGATATTTTGGTGCAGACAGTTTAGCCATTTCTTACTGTGGCATGACAATTTTACTGCTCATCTATTATTTTTTTTTTATTGGTTAAAATACAAACAACATATATTAGAATAACACTTTCGAATCACATATATAAAACCATTTTCTTTTCCTTTTTTATCTGCCCATCACTACCATCCAAAACAACCGCTTTTCGGGCATTACCACCGTGTCATCTTGCAAGGAATCTCCCTCCTCTGAATTACCCCTTCCGCTGTCGAATGGGGACACTACTAAATGTCTCCAGCCTATCAATGCTTGTGCTTCTTCTTCCCCTCCCCCATTTGAGGCTTCTTGCCACACAGTTGTTTCAGCGTTCACCCATTTCTGGAGATCTTACCACCAGGCCTCCAAACTTGGCCTCTTCTTTGCTTTCCAACTCATGGCAATCTTACGCTTTGCTAGAATATACGCCATGTCCCTCACGTCCCTCGGTCTGGGGAAGCCTCAGCGCATCCCGTCCCATAAGGAATCTATATCAAGCTTAATCTCTTTATCGGCTAGGAGGTGTGCTAATTCCTCCCAAAATCTCCTAATTTCCAGGCATGTCCAAAACATATGCACCATCCCAGCGTTCACTTCACCACATTTCGGGCATGCCTGTGGTCGTGAATCTTTAAACCCAGCTATCTTCTCGGGGGTCATATACGCTCTATGGGTTATGAACAGCTGAATTTGTTGTAGCCTTACATTCCTAGAGACCTTTTTATGATATCCTTGTACCCTGTGCCATAACCCATCACCCATCAATTCTCCCCCTTCTCCCTCCCAGTCACGTCTCATCTTGAGCACTTCTTTCCCAAACCGAGTCATCACCAGCTCATATATCCAGGAGACGTAATTCCCCCCTTAAGATACATCACAGAATATCTCTGCCACAGTGTCAGGCTGCTGCATCATAGCCGACTCTTTCCACTTACTCTTATACTGCTCTTCTATGATAAAGCAAGCATGATAAGTATTCCTTCGTGTCTGGAATCTCTCGAACGCCAAAATATAATAATGTTCTTATACAGGAGACTTTAAGGGTATGTGGTGTGTGTGTGTGATGTGTGGGATATTAATATACATTTATTTATTAAAGGTCTGTCGTGAGCATCCACTTCACAAGGAATGTTGTATGTTGGGGATTGCATGTTCTAGAAGTGGACTGGGTTCTTGGGAGAAGCAGTTACTGAGGAAGGTGGAAGAAGGAGGGATGCTCTTAGGGGCCTGTTAACCCATTTGTGCTTGTTTCATTAACCACAGTAAACATCGTACGGATGCACAACTTACCGTTTCTGGCTGCCTTTATTAACTGATAGTGAAACACAATAACATTGGCAACAAGCTCTTCCTATGGCTCCATAGGAGAGTAGCAGGAGTGGTTTCGCAGAGGGTGCTTAGCCAGTGACTGCAACAGTGGTGGGCATTTGGATGGACATCTCATCACTGGCAGCAACAGTGGAAGTGACGGCTCAGCGGTGATCGGGGATACTGATCAGATGCAGTGTCCTGCGAGTTACAGAACGCTGCAGTATTCAAGGGGGTTTCACAAGAAGGCTGAGAGGCAGAGGCTGTGTAGAAACAGTATCCCCTCACCAGGAGAGTTGCATATACATTATTTGTCTTGTTGGCTGGGGTCTTTAAGTAAGTAAAGAGCGATTCTGCTGGCAATCCACCTAGTTGAGCTACTGCTGCTGTGAGGTTGGTATTCAGTGCTTGGCAGTGCGCTCATCAAAGCCATTTTGCAATGGATGGGAATATTGATTTCCCGATGAGCCATCTCCTGTACTCACTCTAACCTCTTATTTAAAAAAAGCTCTTTAGAAAACAAATGTTTGCCCTGTCTTTTTATTGTGTCTGGGGCATTAGGTTATTTTAACTATTAGTAATGCTATAGTCATCTCTAAGACGTCCCATCTGGGTCGCCACCTGACTTAATTGCCTGTGTTCAAGCGTGATTCCAGCCCCCTTCCCTCCACCTCAGTTGAGGCTGTGGAAAGTGGACATGGAATCAAAAGTCATGTTTTATGATAATAGGTACCCCAGGAGTTGACCTAGTGCTTGGGACAACATTCCTGAGTGTTTGCGAAATAGCACATTACAGTACATATGAAAAAGGCTTCTATGTAAGCGAAGAGCATGGTTTACATTTATTCAAAAAAGGATAAGTGATCATTTTAGTTTAGCCATTTGGGTGACCTGGGATTTATACTATGTTCTGTTATGCTATGCTATGGTATGGAGTGGTATAACATACCAAACGCCTTTAGTCTCAAAATGCACACAGCAAGACTTCCACATTTTAACTCACGCTTTAGGAAAAGATGTGCTGCATACAACCCGACCATGGCTTCCTGTTTGGAGGGACCTGCTTATCTCGCTTGTCTCTACTCTGGGCTCTGTGATGACCGATCTCTTCCCAGCCCCCAGGACTTGAGTCTGATGATTGCTGTGTGAACCTCTGCCCCTTCCCCCAGTCAGCTTGCGCTTTATATCTAAGACGGGACTTAGTCTGTCTAACATGTGTGCGTCATGTCCGCTACCTGGAAGGTTAAGCTCTAATTCTTAAGAATGTTCCTTACGCTTAAGAGTGTTCTTTTGCTTTGCTTGAACATACAGTTTTTCGATATGTACTGTCACACTCACCTGTGTCTCTGCAGGAGCAATGGATAAGCCTCCGTTGACACTGAGTTCTCACTTCCCCTGTTTTCACCCGGAGGGATTCCTGTCAAATACAAGATATACACTCAGACCTGAATTCACCTGATTCCCCTGGACCCTTCCCTTCACTTTACGTGTGCTGTTATGTCCCGTAAGGGCTTACCTTGATATTTAGTAAGATGTGCACTCCATCCTGCAGCGCGATTCGCTCATATGAATGATGCCAATGTCTGTTGGCTGAGTTCAGATGCCACACGCTGTTATATGCCTTCACAGCGAGGCCGAGTGTTCAAGGCGCCAGTTTCTTCCCTGGCTAGAAAGTGTTTTCCACAAGTGAACGTTGCGCGGAGAATGTTTAGTGTCCTGAATTGTCCATATTGTCTTATTTGTCAAGGTATTTTGTGGGTGAGTAGCGCTGCGTGTAGAAGTCAGCTGCCGGTAGGTAAGCGTAGCATCTTAAATTTGAGCGCGCCTGGTAATGTCTCCCCCTTTTCCTTTGCAGGAGTGGATTATGTGATATTAGCGCCTTGAGACCGGGTTCAGCGCTACCGGAGACTTGGTGGTCTAGTAAGTTTGCACGGAGGCTTTGGTAAGTATGTACTGCGTTATGAGAGGGAGCACAGTGCAATAGTCTCTGCGTTATTGGGGCGAGCGCAATGAATAATGTCTCTTCTTTCTTTTGCAGGGGTTTGTGTGCTCATACAACTAACCTGGATTCCAGCGTTGTGGGAAGATTCAGTGAGTATGCGCAGTGTTATTGAAGTGCGCATGCTAACGGTGTTCTTCTTTGTTCTTTACAGGTGCCAGTGGTGAAGTCCCCTCTTGACCGGAGATGGCTGCGGCGTGGAGAAAGCACAGAGAACCTGTAAGCAGAAGCAGAAAGTTCCTGAGCAGGTAAGCTGAAGCAGGATGATCTGGAACAGGTAAGCTGAAGCGGGAGGATCCGGAGCAGGTAAACAGAAGTAGGATGTTCCAGAGCAGGTAAACTGAAGCAGGATGATCCGGAGCAAGTAAGCAGAAGCTGGCTGATCCAGAGCATGGCAAGTGTGTTGCTGATGCAGCTCACAGTAAGCAACATGAAGCACTGGAAGAATCTTGGGTGTGGCTTATATAGCCAGCCACACCCAAACACTAAAGAGCTCATGGATTATCATGAACTTCCTGTTTAGCAACCGGAAGTGGTAAACAGGAAGTTCCTACAAACACTAGAAAGGACATAAGTGTAGGTATCTGCTATGGGCTTTTTGTGTGCCTATGCCAGGCCTGCCAAGCCTCCACCCAGCTTGCCCCAATTACCTGCCTGGTACCCATGACATATACACTCCAAAGACATTTCGCATTTGTTGTTCGAATGACTAGTCCATTGCATTATATGTTTTTTGTTTCAGCACAGGACTAAAGCCTGTCATCAGCTTCTTGGCGAGGACGGTCTATTGGTGTTTCCTGCCCTTTGACTGCTTATCAGATCTAAATGGTGTAAAAAGCAACTCTTGACCTTGCTATGTGCTGTTTAAGACAGGAATTTGACATTTGCGGTTAGGCTTCTCTGCTGGAGGGGGAAGCTACAATTTTCTGCTCATCACCTTTCGCTAAAGCCAAGCAGCAAGTTATGGATGTGTTCTTTGTTGGGAACACGTGCGTTATTTATTCAAGGAACTTACATTATCTGAAGCAAGTGTCTGCTTTTGTCCCTTGTCACCAGCCCTTGCATTATGTGTTAGCATGTGCCTTGTATTCAACAAACATTTGTAGTCTCTTGCTGATGTGTGACCAACTGTCTTATTAGGCTCGCTGTTCATTATCCATAATCCACGATACCTATCTGCTCGCCTGCCTGACCAATAGTTATGGACAGTGTGATGGGGTGATTGTTGGTCCTGGTCGCCATGGCAACACAATCCAGCATCAGCCTGAGCTGGGTGTTCCTCAGACAGCCCTTTAAGATGAGTAGCAATACCGGAGATGGATGGGGATGCTGATTTTATTCATATGATGCTGATTTTATTCATACATCAATAATCAAGATGACACAAATAGCTTGCCAAAGTTTGTCTGTTTTAATGTCAAGTATCTAAAACAGGGAGTACAACGAACATCAGCAATCGCTCAATACTCTGACTCTACTTACTTCATAAAATAAATTTGGCTTTTTTACCCAAAATTGGTCATCACTGATGTTTTGACCTGCGTCATTACCAATGTCATCCTATGTGGCAAACTACAAAAACCTAACGGGGAAGTGGGAATGGTTCTAAGTGAATAACTAAGCATAGGTTCCATATCTGTATAAGGTAATGCACAGAGGTAATTAGATGGTTAACATCAGGTGGGGCAACTAAGCCCTCCCCTCAAAATGGCCACTATGAACGTCACTAAATGTGCAACGTCCCATTGACTACACAAGCTATCGGACCCCCAACTACATGGTCCCCTACAATTGGTTGGCTTCTAACCCCCATCAGTATTTTTCCACCTACGTTAGCAGCACGTAGACTGAACAACCAGGTGTGGGCGAGCTCGTCTTAGCACCAACTTCCCAACAATTAGCATATCATCCATCATCATCTCAATGGTCCAGTGTCAATTAGTGCTTTGAAGTTGGCATTGAGTTTTTACTGTTGTCTGAGAATTTTTAAGGAGTATGGGCACTAGCCGGACTCCGTGCGTAGGTGTGATCATCTCGTTCATCCAACTTCCTTCTATCACGTGACTGGACACCATGAAATTGAGCCTTGTATTTGATTTTTTTTTATTTGATTTTATTCTTTTGTTTTTGCTTGACCTCTCTGAACAGGAGCTTCTGTTCTTTCACGTTAATTGTATCCAATGTCAGCCAATTCCAGTGTGATAAGACCTTGGCTTTCTTGGCTCAGTGAACTCCTTAGCTGAACTTTAATTCTGTTAAATTCAGTTGATTTTCTTAACTTTGACACTGAAATACGGCCTTCTTGCTTTGTTCAGTACTGCTTATATGTGTACTGGACACAACCACCCTTTACTTATAAATACATTTCTATAGAGATATATATGAATATATATATTTTGGCGCTTGCCGTGGTATAATCTATTTAAAAGCATGTGGCTAGGTTCATGATTGCTTTGCTGCTTGCGTTTCATCGCATCTGTACACGTTTAAATGAACTAAGTATCTTCATCAGGTTTGTAGCATATGTTTCTTCATCTTGATCCCAAAATAGCACTCATCCTTGGTACTTCTTTGTGTTTTATAAATTGTCTGCCTTTCTGGTCTAGTTATCTTTCTCTATGGGTGTCGATCCAACTTTGTATGACGTCACCATTCATCCTTGCCATTTAGTTTCTCTGCTTCTTCAGGAATCTCGTTAAAATGGCCATCATATTGTCTTGTATGCAGGTATGGTTTCCTCAGTGGGTACTTTACCTCCCATATTCTCTTAGGTATAGGTATTATTATGGGTACTGCACAGAGTCCACACTTTTCTCTTTGCTGGTTTAACTGTTCAGTTTACATCACATACTTTGGTTCATCATTTTCCAGTAATGTAGTCGGGGCAGTTGGAGTGGGGGTACTTGGCTCCTCCTCTACACTCCCCCCTCTGAGTGATTTATCGACCACTCTCACATCATATTTTACATCTAGTCATCCTGGTCTAAAGAAATGCTTCTTAGGGATCCATATTTTTATGACTCCCTTCAAGCATCCAGCTAATTTCACATGCTCATCCTTGAGCATGCACTGTCCACTTGGACTGCAATAGATCCATCTTCCCACATACTTCTTATGTTCCTTTGGATACAGGAACTTTGTTCCCTCAGGTGCATGGACACTGGCTTTTACAAAGTCTCTGATTTCTTCATCAGTCAGATCTTTAGGCTTCCATCCTGGTTCAACATCAATCATAATCTTCATCCCTATGGCTTTCTTTGCTGTCTTATTATTTTGATTACACAGAATCCAAGCATCACTAATAATAACAAAGCTCCAATAAATTTGAACATATCTGCCATCCATTGTGGAACCCACGAGAAGAGTGATCCAAACCAGCTGTCATCAGCAATATGTTTGACCTCTTCTATCATCTGGCCATGGAGTTTTGTCAGTATCTCTATGGCCTCTGTCAAGGTTCCATTCTCGTCATCATGAGAAGGTATAAATGTGCAACATGATTCTCCAATTTTGGCACAAACTCATCCATCCATATCTGTGATCATGTCCAGGACGTACCTGTTCTGGAGAGTCATCAGTCATATGGCTCTCATCTCTTCTCTGATGGCATTGAATCCCTTTATGGTAGTATTAATCATCTGCAGCAATTCCCATCTGGTGATCTGGAGCCACTTGGTATTTGCTACAACCTGGATCCTTGGCATGAAGATCAACGTGAACACTGAAGAAGTCTGGCTGAACAGTCTGTGTTCATATGAAAGGCTTCTATTGATTTGGCAGAGAAGTACTTCTCTCTCTTTATTCGATTTATCAGCTCCGCAGATCTCTTCTTCCTCAGATGAGCATCTGCTTTCGGGAAACTATTAGGTCACCTTTAGGAATCACTAACACAGGAACATGGACATTCACCAATTTGCAGATTCCTCCCCAATCCTTAGGTAGTCTAATGTAGGCCTTGGATCCACAACCTCAATAATGATCCATGATTATTGCTGTTCCGATATTAATTCCTGGTGCATTGAAGATTCATCCACAGTTCTGATTCTCCCCCATTTTTCTTGTACCATTGTTTCTGAAGCACAATTTAGAACTCTCCAATGGTACTATCTGCAGGGGTCCTCCTCTGTCTTCGACCAATGTCAGTAGATTAGCAAGTTTTGGCCATAATAGTTTACACAACATTTGTGCATTCTCGTTTGTTGGTTGGTATTGCCCCATTATTACCCAGTCTGTGCAGATTACTACTCCTTCTTCTCAGCCATCTGGTGATAGAACAGTTCCCCAAATCTGTATCTGGCCTCAGTTTTTCCATCTACGGATGTCTTCTGTAGATTGTCCTGGAACTTTCAGTTTTTTTTAATTTAATTCTCTTCTTATTCCAGATCCTTTTACTCCAGGTTTCTTGTATTTGATCACATGATTCTTTGTCTTGGCATTGTTTCTTGTCTTTATATCTTGAACATAGTCATCTTCATTTGGATCTGTCCATTCAGTTGCCCATTTGAGAGAGGCTGTGTGACCCATTAACTAGCCTCTTGTACTACAGAAAGATACTTGCACTATGCTGTGTGCAGTTAGGACATCTATTTCAATAGCTATGAAGATCTTCGACTTCCCCATGCTGTATGGCAGGAGTGCACATACAAAGCATTCTTAATCCGACGTCCTTCTTCCAACTTCTTTCATGTGTTGGTACCATATGTTGTTTCCCAAATGTGTTGTGCTGTCCAGATAATCATTTAGTTCATAATTATCATCTTGGGTGCTTCTCTTGGTTCTCAAACTCTTCATGTAGTTTTCTATGACTATCTCTCCAAATGTATCCACATAGTTTCGTCTGACTGGTTTGTTTGCAGGAACATCCGTCCGGGTTCCTCGTGTAGAAGAAAGTTCAACAAGTCTTTCTCTATCCATCTGTCTTTTCATAGCAGCAGCTAATGACGGCCATAAAGATTCTGCTATAATCTCTATGCATGACTTTTCTTTGGGACTTGTGCTTGGGCCTCTTGTTACTGGACCAGGTGTGTCTGCATGCATTATCTGTGTAGGCCCAACCATTATTAACTCCTTACTTTGCCTGATCCGCCGACCCTGTCTCTGGCATTCAAAAGCATTTTCTGAAACACGTGCTGTGTGTGATTGATTACTAACAACATCCATTTCAAGCTATGGTATCTTCCCCTCTTTTCTTGGGACAGGAATAACTATAAAGGGTCTAGGCTGCCTTGTAGTTGCCACGCTCACCTTTTCCTTCTGCTCAGAAACATATACAGGAGTCTTGGCCCCATGTGCTCCTATATAAAATGCAGTTCTCACTGTCAATGAAAGCAATATGTGTATGAATACAATGCATGTGTAGATGACACAAAGGTATGTCACTTTGCAACATCTGCTTCTTGGACAATGTGTGCGTCTGTTCTCATGGGGCAACACAATGTTACTATTGAAATTCCCCATCTCGATCATTTGATGCTAAGGAAGGAAAAACACAATTTAATGGCTCTGCATTTTAGATTGCATTCTGGAAGCTGCTGTCTTCTTTCAGCATTCGTCCTCAATTAACTATCTACTTTCTGGATGCTACGAAATGACTTTGGGCCTCATTACGAGCCTGGTGGTAGCCGTGCCGGAAAAACCGGCAGGCTGCCGCTGGACCCGAAATACCATTCCGCCTCTGTGTTTGCTGGAATCACTGGGGCATTTTAACCCTAGTGACCCGGTAATTCCGGAGGATGAATTCTGTAAATCCCCATTCCCATGGGGATGGGGACAATGGAAACACTGGTTCCGTCTATGATGGAGCCGGTGTTTACATTTCCGCCTGCAGGCGGGTGGCGTTAATCCTGCCAGGTCAGAACTGGCGGGAGTGACACCTCCCACCTGCAGAACTCTGAATCAGCCAGTCCGGAAACCACGGTGGCGGCGGATTTACCGCCACCGTTGTTTCCGGACCGGCAGGGTCATAATGAGGCCCTTTATCTTTCTCTCTGGAACCAGTTTTTTCACCAGTCGGGATGCAAATGTTCCTTTATCGTGAAGAAAAATGACCTCTGCAAGCCTCTACAAGCTCTGCTTCATATATCAGCTCACAATCGATGCCTCGAATCTGCTTCAGTCCAGATGCCATGTTGCTTCCCTGTCAGCATGACCAAAATGTTTTGTCTTTTATTCACTTCCTTGATCTGTCCCTCGGAGCAAAGAATCTACACCGCTCTGTGATTTCTTTCAGAATAGATGCTCACCTGGATGATAATACTTTCCAAAATTATGTTCAGATTTGCAGTGTTTCTTG
Organism: Ambystoma mexicanum; assembly: GCF_040938575.1. Taxonomy (NCBI): domain Eukaryota; kingdom Metazoa; phylum Chordata; class Amphibia; order Caudata; family Ambystomatidae; genus Ambystoma; species Ambystoma mexicanum. The sequence goes on along the minus strand of NC_090937.1, from coordinate 764,885,131 downwards.
GGTCTCTAAGGAATGTGTGCACATCAGTGTGCCTCCCAACAAGATGTGGAAACGCTTCTATTAGCCGAAAGAACACCACACTAACCAGTCTATGAGCTGCTTCGTCTGATAGGGGCATCTGTGCTCTTCCGACTGTACTCTGGCAACTTCAAGAATTGCTCTGCAATGACTGTGAGCAATCTTCTTCTTATTTTTTAATTGTCAGGATCTCGAATGAAAGCTGGAGTGCGGCAAGTTCTCCCCACCAGTGACGGATAAGAACGTAACACCAACTCAAAATACGTAAGTATGTTCCTGGAAAGGTCATCATTGGGTAACACCATGGTTAGAACCAAACAAGAACTCTGTGTGGAAGGAATTGGGGTATTGTACCCTCTTCCAATTGCTGTATCCACAATCCGAATCTGGCATATTCTTATTCTTATCAAGGCTTTAAGTGTGCCTCAGTCCAAAATCAATAAACCTTTCTCACTTTTCTTCTTATCAAGGCTTAAGCATGGCTCAGTCCAAAGTCAATAAGATACTGTGGGTTTAAGAGTGCAGATCTTCCCTTAACCGTGCAACTAAGATGCACAGAGTGTTCAAATGTGTCCTTTTACCCTTTTGTATATAGCTCAAAAGAGAGTGTCCAAAATCAAGCCACAGTCCAACTAAAGGGTTCTTCACACTTTCCACTTGTCAGGTTATGTGTCGTCCTTCTTCGTCATAGATCTCGTCTGCATGTGCTGTGGTTCTTCCCCGATGATTGTAGCTTCTTCACGGAGGGTTGTAGGCAGAGGTGTTTCTCAAGAGTAGATCTTTATATCTCCCAAGAAGATCCAAGCACGCCTACCCTGCAATTTGACAGCAGATGGCATTACGTCCTCAATGACAAAAGGACTGTTGAAGCTGGGTTTGTCCCACCTTTTCCTTGTGTGGTTATGAACTAGGACCGCATCTCCGGGGTAAAGTTTGAGAATATGATATTCCGTAGGTTGGGTTGTTGAAGCATCTCCTTCTGTGTTCTGTACTGGCCTACACCCTCGTCTCTGCAACTGTCCTGAAATTACAGAAAAACTGGAAGTCATACAGTTCAAATAGTTTTGCAATTCCAATCCTAAAACGTCTGACATCGGCTGAGCATCACTTCTAACTCAGGATGGAGGCATTAGAAGTGTTCTCATTTGATTTCCTGTCACAATTACGTGAGGCATAAGATTGTGGTCAGAACCTGGTTGGTTCTTCAATGCATATAATGCCAGTGGTAGGCAATGCAACCACCCTTTCTTCAGAGTAAGCTTCAACTTGGCTATTCTTTCTTTTAACAGACCGTTGAGCTTCTCACAGATTCGATTTCCTTGCGGATGATGAGCTGAAGAAAACTTGTGCTTTATTCCAAGCAACAAGCTGATCTGCTCGAAAACTGTATAAACAAAGTGAGGTCCATTATCCGATCTCATTACCTCGCACACTCCCCATCTAGGAAACACTTCTCGCACTAAAAACCTAGCTGCACAGGTAGACTCTGGGTGTGTGCATGGACCTGCCTCTGTCCATCTAGAGAAAGGACACACTACAACAAGAAAATATCTATACCCATTGCATACTTGTATCATGTCGACGTAGTCGATATGCAAGTGCTGAAAAGGGCCATTGGGTCTTGGGATGACTCCCCTCACTATGCGCAGTGTATGCCCTGATGTGAATTGTTGGCAAAAGATACAATTTACCATGAAAAATGCAACATGATCCATCAGGTTCGGCACAAACCAATCATCAGTAATAGTAACAGCAAGCTTCTCCCTAGTTGTATGCGCTGGGTAGTGTAGCTGTTCTAGCGCCACCCTTAATAAGGCTATAGGCATCACTGCTATGCCCACTGGGAGTTGTATTTCCTTAATAAGCCTGTCCAATAAGGCTGCGTGCTGCACTGGCATTCCGTCCGCTTGGATGTAGCCCCTCCTTTTCCAGCATGCTAATCCTGCGTGCACCATCCACGTCACATAGGCGGAGTTGCTGTACACAGTTACTTCATGGTCTGTGTGATTCTCTATCGGGAGTATCAATGCAATAATTCTGCAGGCTTGTGCTGCATAATGAGATGGCAATCGAGTACTAACAAGCACTTGAAATTCTCCATTTGCTGTATGTTTCACCACAGCTGCACCTGTGTATCTTTGTCCATCATTTTGATCGATTCTCTTAGACCCATCAATGAAAACAATTTCTCCCCCTGCGAGTGCATTATCCGTTACTCTAGGGAGCTCATCACAGAACTCTTCATAGTTTGCGCAATCGTGCATGGGCTCTCCTTCTGTGATTGGCTCAGCTATAAACATAGCTGGTTCTCTATTTTACATTGAGCTATTTTAATCGCTGGATTTAATATGACTATCTCATAGCCAGAAACCCTTTGAGAAGTCAACGTGCCTTTCGGTTTTTCCAAAATGGCAAATAGTGCATGTTCAACAAATAACGACATAGAACATCCCATCACTATGCTTGTAGCCTTTTCTATGGCGAACGCGGCGGCTGCCAAACTTTGTTTGCATGGAAAGTGACCTCTCATTACTGGGTCCAAAATTCCACTGTAATATGCAAGGGGCTAGTACCCCAATGTGGTTCTCTGTGAGAGTACTGCTGTCATAAACATACCATCTGTATGTGAGAATAAAAATAATTCCTCTGCATAATTGGGGATCCCTAGAACTGGGGCTGTGCAGATTGCTTTTTTCAATTCATCAAACCCTTCTTCCTTCGTCTTAGTCCAGAAGATGCTTTCTTGCTTTGCCTGTGCTTTCTTCAAGACCTGTAAGAGACGCCGTGTATACGAGCTGTAGTCAAAGACCCATGCCCTGACATAATTACATAGTCCTAGAAAACTCTGCATCTGTTTTTATCGTGTGTGGCTTAGCTGTTTTTAAAATGGCCTCAGCTCTTTCAGGGGTGACCTTCTTTCCCTCTTGTGAAATTAATTGGCCTATGTACAACACTTCTTGTTGACAATATTGTAACTTTTCTTTGTCAACCTTATATCCTTTGTCAGCAAGTATAATCATCAGCTGAACAGAATCGCGTCTGCACTCTTCCTCTGTGGTGCTGCAAACTAAAATGTCATCTACATATTGCAGCACAACGCTTTCTAAAGCAATATTGCTCAAGTGCATTTGGAGGCTTCTGTTGAAAATTGATGGGGACTCACAGTACCCCTGGACAGCCTGGTGCTTTTTAATCACACTTGTTTAAAAGTAAACAATGTCAAATCTTGTGAGTCTTTGTGCAATGGGAATGAGAAAAACACATTTTTCAAGTCAATCACCGTGAAATATTGTGCATCAACAGGCTTATTACATATAATTGTAGATGGTTCGGGACTAAAGGGAACTCAGCCTCTACAATTTGGTTTATTGGCCTCAAATCTTGTATTATTCTTCAAGACCCCCTTAGATTTCTTGATACAACAAACTGATGTATTACATGATGACTCTCACGTCACTAAGATACCTTGCTCCATCATGGCAGAAATTGTCTTGAAAATGCCTTCATCTGCTTCTCGAGAAATAGGATATTGTCGCGCTCGAGGTAAAATTGCTCCCGGTTTCAATTTAATCTTCACCTCCCCAACCCCTTTCAGTAAGCCTACGTCATAGGGGCCAGTGGTCCATAATGAAACTTGCACTTTTGCCTTATCGTCATCAAAATATTCAGGACGGTTCTGTGCTAGCAGCATTCTCTGCGGAACTTCTCTCTTGATCGCCTTTACCCAATAAGTAATGCACATTTCAAATATCACAAAAATCATCAGATATGTAATCTCCAAACAATTCCTCATCAGTAACATCTGTCACTCTGCAGCCTTCTTCGATGGCAATTATTGTGCGCCATAGTCTACCTTTACCATCAGTTGCATCAAGTAAAGCCATATTTCCTCAGACTGTATCTGCTTCTATGTCTAAGGGAACCATTCACCCCTCTTCTTCTTCTTCCATAGGTATCTGAGGCCTAAATAGAAACTCATCTGGTATCCTCATAGTTCTACCTACTAGACCTGGTAGCCATGTTAAAAGAATACATATCCCATAATGGAACACCTTGGGTTCAAGCGGTATCGCCCTAGGAGCTATCTGCCCTGCGAATGCCATGATCATTTCACACATGTTTAAATAATGCATTCCCGGTGTTGAGCATATTATGCCTTTGTCTGTAAATGAAATGGTCATATTTAATTTTGTCATCAAATCTCGTTCTAATATGTTGTCAGGTGTTTGCCTTAAATAAAGCAGTGGCACCTTCATATCGCATTCTCCTATGGAGACTGGTAATTTTTCTGTGAAGGGAACTCAACTTGTTGCTCCTGTAAAGCCCTGAGTATTCATCGCATTGCCAGACATTAAAAATGTGCCCTCATGCATACATGCGCGCGTTGCACCCTTGTCCACTAAGAACAAAAAATCTTTGCCGCCTAAATTTACGTCCATCCTCGCTTCCTCATGAGGATTCGGCGTTATAGATAGGACTGAACACATCAGGTCTCACAGTGAGCTGTCCTATTGCGGGTACAGTCTCACTCCATCACTCGTGAATGGATTTCCTCCATCAACAGTGACGCCTCCTATTCTATGAGTCATTGGCGGTTCTGTGTTTGTGTTCTGCTGAAGTTGCATAGGAGATTGCTGCGATTGTCCTTGCTGTTGGTTACCTGCCATTTGCTGTGATTGCAAGCCTTGCTGCACTCTCGGCGCTTGCTGCTGCACTGTTTGATTTTGTGCAAATCCATTTCTGCTCTGCTGCGAATATGCAGGTGGATTTGGCATTCCCTGTCTCGAGAACTGATCATTCTGCACCATCCCTTGGCTTCTACACATAAAAGCCATGTGCCCTGTCATTCCACATGTCCAACATACAGGCAATGGTCTCCCCATATTACATATATTTTTTTTAATTGTTTTTAGTTCGTTTACAGAAGTAAAGAACCTTTACAAAATGTATTAAAATACATGTTTAACATCCTACAAGAAAATTAAAACTTCATAAAATTGCTTCGTAAATTAACATTTAAATTTCTTTACATTTGTTACATTTCCATATGTTTAAAAATGAAATAAAACTTTTCAACAAACTCGGCAATTCCAGAATGGAACCCTGGCTTTAAAACCATCTGTATAATGACAGCTATATTACGCAAGTTTACACATTACGAGAGCGATTTACAAATAATCACAATATCGCTTTCTGAGAAGGATGCAAGAATTCCAAAAACCACACAGCTTCAGCCATCTACATCTCTGCCAATCGATTCTAATTTTACTTAAAGACGGCAAGTTCTTTAGCTATGTAATTGCATAAGTTTACCAATGCATATATTAAGGGTTTGTGAGTCCCTTGCATCATTCTTGCCCATACATTTTTTAGACAATCTTCGTAATCGATATTCACAAATTGCATCAATAGTTTTGTTCTGATGGTATTAAAGTGAGGACAGAATAAAATTAAATGTTTCATTGTTTCATTTGTTTCTGTACATAATGGAAACCGACAATTATTAGAGAGACTTTTGGTCTCTTTCTCCTTCCACAAGGCAGTTCTTTCTTTGGTATGGTACAGATTAAATGTGTACCATAAATATGCTGTTCTTGTTCGGTTACATGGGAAAAGGGTAATATGATCAAATCTAGGAATGCGTTTCTTGATAAATGCATAATATTCTTTGTGCAATTTGTATTTAGAAATTTGGTCTATAGTGACGCACCACTCTGCTTCAAATAGTTTTTTTTTTTCGCATAACCTGGGCAAAAGTATACGTCATCAACTGTAATGTTGATTTTGTTCAGGATGGACCGCATTCTAGATTGGTAAACAACAAAAGAAGCACAGTTGGCCACATCTAAAGTTTTTTTCATATCAATGTACAACAAATTCTTTTTTGGAAAATATATTTTTGCATAATTGGTAACCAATCTCCATTTCCAACAACTAGATAGAGCCACCAAACCTAACTTGTGACGCAATATGGCATTAAGTAGAGACATTGACAAATGCATGGCAGCCTTCAGTAACGTGCCTTGTAATTGATCTAACATCACACTCGCATCACTCAAGCATACATCCAGCGCATGCAGAATTACACTCTCAATGGTAAGAGTTAGAAAATCAATGAGAGGAGTGTGCAATATTTTGCAAATATCATTTTCAGTTGCAATAGCAATGGTCTACTCTTGGATTTTATTAGATTTGACCATGCCTTAATTGAGTTCTCTTCCGACAGGTGATATCCCAAATAGATAGTATTTGTAATAGACGGAATCGTTGTTTCCAAGATTTTCCATTGGTATCTTCTCTGTTTTTGGTTCAGGCCGAATTTCATTATGGCCGCTTTTGCAGGATTCGGTGTCAAGTTGTGTTCCAGCGCGAAGGCTTAGAAGAGTTGCAGTTTCTTTTGTAATCCTGCCGTCGTTGGATCTAAGATTATAATACCATCGGCAAATGCAATCCATTTTAAGTGGATGGCGCCCACCTTCACCGAGAATACATTTTCTCCGTGCCAATTTTTATTGAGATCCGAAAGATATAAATTGAAGAAAGTTGCTGCCAGGTTACATCCTTGTTTTAAGCCCAGGAATGTGCGAATGGGCTTCGTAATACTTCCTTCCAATGTTATTTTTATTTTATAGGAGGTATTGGAGTGGAGTTTGATGAACCAGTACAGTAATTCCTTTGGGATACCCATGTCGCATAATTTTCTCCACAGCAAATTACGTACCACAGTATCAAATGCTGATGTCATATCGACCAAGGCGATGTAAACAGGGTTTGTTTTCTTTCTTGCTCCTGCAATCACATGGGCCATGATTGTGCCATTCAGTGTGGTACTCATCCCTTTCCAAAAGCCGGTTTGATATTTAGAATATAGATCTTGTTTTTCAATGTGTTTTTCTAGATCGTGTAGCAACAAAATTGCAAAGATCTTTGCCTCGGTGTCTATCAGGGAGATTGGACAATAATTCTGTGGAAGAGCAGGGTCCCCCTTTTTAAATATTGGTACAATATTTGATGTTACCGAAGATGGCGGGATAGTACCCGACTTGATGATATATTGAAATTTAGTTTTTAGTAGGAGAGCCCAAAGGTCAGGATCTGTTTTGTATAGGCATGGTGGATAGCCATCGGGGCCTGCAGCCTTCGAATAGGTGAGTCTGAAGATGGCCCACTTATAGTCATCAGTTGACCAGTGTAACCGGCCAATATCGTTATAATTGAGAGTTGTAGGTGGGACATCGTTGAATTTCTATGGAAGTTGAAATTTCGTGCTAATGTACACTTGCCATACTTGTTCGGAAATGCAATTTGGCATGGCTGACATAGTTATCTTTTTGTTACTTTTTAGTGTACGCCATATCATGCGCGTATCGTGAGAGGTTATGGCTCTTATTAGAGCACAATTCTCCTCATTATATTTTGCAATCTTTGCCTGTTTAAGGTCATGTTTGTATGCACCTAATATCCGATTCCTTTGTAACTGGTGATTTTGTGCAGTTTGCTTCTTTGTTCTCAGCTGCCTCAGTGCTTTATTTTTTTCCTGCTTCAGTATTTTGCAGTTAGGATTGTATGGATTCAGATGTTGATTCTGTGTTTGGTTTTTACTCAAATACTCCAAGGGAATTTTCATTGCTTCAGAGAGAAGGTCCGGCATCTCTGTTAGCGGTTTTCCATGGATAGCGGATTTTACTACTTCGATTTGTTTTGTTACATGATTAACAAATCGTTTGCATATGCCCTGACTCCATCTAATAGATGTTAAAGGTCGGTCGATTTCGACCAGAGCAAGTGATGGATCAATTTTCAGCATCTGGTGTTTTCATTTCAAATTAATATAGATTTGAGCATGGTCACCATAGACAATTTCATTTATGATAGAGTAGAAGATGTCATTAGAAGATTGTGAGTGGTGAATATGAAGTCGATCGTTGATTTTTTTGACCCTCGTGCCCATGTACCCCTAGAATTGCCAGGTGCAATTTCGACCAGAACCATATCCCAGTCCTCTAAAAGATCTCTCCATTTTTTTCCTCTGTTCTTTGACAATATATTGGCCATTCTGCCTTCTCTGAAGACGGGCTTGCTGCAGTCCGAGTTCAAGTCCCCGCCTTGTATAATTTCTGCTGCTTGATATTTTTTAGTCAACGTTTCAAAGCAATTGTCTAACTCGTCAAGTGCTATTTCAATCAATAAGTTCACTGGGTTCCAATATATGGTAATTACAATTACCAAAGGATATTTGGCGATATTTGTTTTCAAAAAGATCCCCATTAAGCTGGTAGATTCCCATGCAGCCTTTGAATTAAACTTTGGTGAATTGTCCACTGCGATTGCAAGACCTCCCGAGGGGCGGCCTTGATTATTTCTGCGGGCAGGAGAACAAAATAAGGTGTATCCAGAGAGGATCAACTGATCTTGTTTCATCGATTCTTGCAGTAAAATAATGGCTGGTCGATCATTGTTTGACAGGGATTCATGCCATTTCATAAGGTTGAAATATCCACATGAATTCCATGACAGTACTTTTAATTGATCGTTGCAAAATGGCTATGGTATTGTCAGCGAATTCTTGCTTTTAAAAATTGAATTCAACATTGGTTCCAGCCATGGTACGCTTTTTGCGCTGGCTGCAATCTTTAGTAGTTCCTGTATTGCAATATCTGCGCCACCTAATGGATTCAATGCACATCCTTTAAACTCTCTGGACTCTATTATCGATGGAATTGAGTATGCCACAAATTCTTTCGTATCCCCCTCAAATTCAAAGGTGCTTAGCGTGAGTCCTTCATCTTTTATTGCGTCTCTACTGAACCACAGAAATGTCATGACTGCTTCAGAGCTAAGGTAGCATATCGTGCAATAGTTATTTTCTATTGCTAATGAGAATCTGAGAATGTCCTCCGATTTGAGCATCCTTAATTGCGGTATACGCATGAGTAGTGTGAGAAGAAACGTACGATTAATACGGTGGTTTCCTAGCGATGCTTGGGAACCTTCCAAACCTATAACGTATGATTTTTTTATTTTGAACTAAGTTCTCCTTGGTTGAGACCGGTTCCCCAGCAATTCCATCAGCTGGTGGTGCTTTCGTAGATTCCCTTTCTTGAACATTCCCATGGGAGATGGAAGAACCTTTAAAATCATTGCAGCATTAATCGCTCCATCATATAACGCTTTCCGCAAAAGTTCAAGTGTTTCATGTTGTATAGTTGGAGATTCGATTTTGGTTTGAGCCATTACAATGGCCTCAAATGGTGCTGGTGAATGCGTTGATGTCTTGATGTTTTCTAGGAGAGGCAGTGAGGTTATTGGATCCTTAACACATTTACTCAATGCGGGACCATGGATTGATATACGCATTTCTTCAACATCAGATTTGGGGGGAATGATGTTGTTACTTGTTGTTGTCAGTTTCCTGTCGCTATAAAGCGTCGAGGGTACATAGGCAAGATTTCTTATTTTTCCACCACCATTCACTATAATTGAGCTGTTATGGTCAACAGACTCATTAGTCTTCTGAATGTCATTTTTTTCCTTTGGTGCATTAAGACACAGTTCACCGTAGGATTTCCTGCTGCTTATGTTTGTTATGGAGCTTTGCTCAGAGATATTAGCTGCCATATCCATTCTAGTGGTACAGCTTCTGCCACTAATAGGAAAGTAATTGTCAAGATAAATTTTCTGTTTATTCTGTAGTGATATTGCTTGTATGTTGAGAGTCTGGCTTTTTGGGTATTCTTGTTGGATCTCAATGGGCTTTCCCAGGATTTTTAAAGTTGGATTCACATCAAGATTTGCTGTGTTGATTGTAGCTAGATCCGTATTTGGGTGCATTTTAATTTTTATTGACGACTTGTCTTTAGATTCAGTGTTAAGTGAAGGTGTTGTTAACAGCTTCTCTTTAGATTCAGTGTTAGGTGGAGGTGTTTTAGCAGCTTTACTTTATATTTAATGCTAGGTGGAAGTCATTTTGGCAACTTCTCTTTCAGTTCGATATTAGATGGAGGTATTAGGGCCTCCTGACTCTCCTTGGTAAGTTGATGTAGGTCTATATGGTCATCATCCGTTATTTCTATTACTTCATTACTATTCCGTCCATCAATGCGCAATTCTTGCGTATTTGTGGATACTACATTGGTTTTCATTACTTTTTTTGAAGGACGTCCTTCCGCCTTTTTGCATATCTCTTTACGGCTCTGAGATGTAGTTTTTTTGCACGCCGTGACGTGAAGAAGGGGTTCACCTCATTGGGAGGGAATTCTTTTTCCTTTTCACCTTGGTTCATCTTGTCTAGTTCTTTCAATAGGACTGTTGGGCTATCTGGATGTTCGTTGGTTTGAACTAATTTTTCAAATTGGTGGATGATGGTTGCGTTTATCTACTTTATTAATCGTTCCAACTCTTTCAGTTCCTTTTTGCAGACACCTGTCTTGGATGGAAGTGAAGTTTTAGGTAAGATATGCTTAGATGGCTGTGGTTCTTCTATACAGCATTGTGACTGTTTGTGTTTGAGAACTGGGGGAATTGTTGATTGCTGGATCAGAGTCGATTCATCTTTAAGGGATTTTAAAGTTTCAGCAGCCATGATAAAGCCTTCTATTCTATCCATCTTCAAACAAGTGTATTGTAACGTTGCCTTTATTTCCCTAAGTTCGAGATGGGTTAAGTCATGTCCTTTGTCAAGGAGATCTAGTATCTTAATTATCACCGGAAATGTTCCAGGAGGTGGCTGATCAATCTCTTCCTCAGTACTAGAACCCGCAAGGAATTCGGTCTGAGAAGCCTTAATATGGGCATCATCCGATTCCGGCGAGTATGACAAAAGAGGGGGCGGAATTTCTTCTTCGATGTTTACAGTTTGTTCTGTATTTGTAGCAAAGTTGCTCTGCAAATTTTTCCAAGCATGCGATGTAAACAGCATTTGCCTTTTCGTAGAGCCGAATACCAGGGGCGTTAACATTCTAATGGTACGGCTCACTTGTTCATCCAAAGCAGCCATTTTCTTCATTGTGATGTCGTGGTCTCAGGTATGTTCTGTTGGTGACTCAGAGCAACTGCAGAAATCTTCTACTGTACTTCGTAGTTCTTGTGAGTTAGACTCTAATGTTAGACTCTAATGCATCGGGCATAGTGGTGGTGCTAGAAGGATCAGTTACATGTACCATGGCTGCATGCAAAACTGTCCTTATGGGATCACTGATTTGGTTGGAATCAATAGTTTGGTTGGAAGGGCCTGAGACGGGTTCCTCTAGCACTACCAACTCAATATATGATGTGCGCCCATGACAAATCAGCGAGTCGATACTTGTTGTAGACAATGGAATTGATACAATCTCATTACATCGCCCTCTGCGCAGGCCGCTTGCCATCACGTTTAAGTTTGAGATCCTGTCTCAAAAAGAGGTAGAAGTATTGGATCGTGTTGGGGAACTTAATTACAGCACAGTATTGACAGAGCAATCACGAGCGGGGGGGCAGCAGCAAAATTAAAAGCAAAATAGGTACTTGATATAGTTGCTAATAATTACCTATCCGCAATAATGCCCCATTCATTGGTTAAAGCTCTTCTGTAGAGTAAGGGGCATGAGAAAGGGAATATAGGGATTAATTCGATTTTGGTCTGCCGGGCACGGCCAGCAAGCCAGCAAACAGCGCTACTTAGAGCGCGTAGTTGATGCGCACGTACTTGATGCGCGCGCTCGCAGAAGCACGCGCAGCTCTCTAGATAAGGGATTCTGGGATTTGTGGGCGGGGTCACCTAAAATAAAAGGTAAATAACATAAATATAAGAGATATATATGCTATATATGACAATATATATCTTGTAGGGATGTGCAGCATAAATACTGTTGCAGTATGGTAAATAGAGTCCAGAGTAAATGCAAAGAAACAATGTCCCACAACGTCCTCTAGCAGGGGCAGCCCTTCTTGCCAGCAAACAGCGCTACTTAGAGTGCTTACTATATGCGCGCACGCAGATGCATGCGCAGCTCTCTAGATAAGGGATTCTGGGAGTTGTGGGCGGGGTCACCGTTGCAGTATGGTAAATAGAGTCCACAGTAAATGCAAAGAAACAATGTCCCACGGCGTCCTCTAGCGGGGGCAGCCCTTCTTGCCAGCATATGCCATTGCATATTCTGTTACCGTTTTGCATATTCTGAAAACCTCCCTGATTATTCTGCCAATTCCCTTGATTACCTTGCCAACCTCTTCCTCGATATCCCCTTCCTTGTCGAGCATATCCACTATTTGTCTGATCAAACTGTCTTTGGTTATTTACTTGTGGCATGTTCACTGTCTGCTGCGAATTTGATCCGCCTACGCTAGTTAACATTGCCCCTTCAATGGCGTACTTGGATAGTTGTTTCGGAACCAATTTTGCTTCCTCATCTTTTCGCGTATCGTCTTTTTTGCGATTCTTTTCCTGCGGGAGTCTGCAGTAATGTGCCATGGTTAACTTGATTTCCGACCACGGTTTGGCTTCTATACCCACTAATTCCTTGAGTTGCTTCTGTACTTGCTCTGGCAGCCCTTGGCATAATATATGATAAAATACAGGTATAGATTTCCCACAAGCCTCACGAGTCTCAAGCGTCCAGGCGTCTTGGAAATTTTGAATATAAACTAACGGATCATCTCCTTCCTTCATCTTTTTTGTCATTATAGCCCCCATATCAGACGTATCCCGATATAGTACCCATATTGCTTTCCAAATTGCTCCTCTGCGGTTATTAAATGGCGCTCCATCATGTGGGGTGTTGACTGTAGTCACACAAGGGTAATCTGTCCGTGTCCATACGTCATCAGCTCTCTCACCAAGTATGGCGATTAAAAGACCTTTAATATCCCCTATAGCTAATGTATTCCCTCCCGTCATTTTTTTAACTCATGTATCCATTTTCCAGTGCCGGAAGTTCAATTTGGGAGTTTGCACTTTAAATTATCTCTGTCCATTTGGGGCCACGGCACATAGTGCGGCCTGGCCCTCCCTTTTCTAACAAGGGGAATTGTGACACTCCAAACTCATTCTCATCTCTCATCATTTGTCTATCTACCGCCGGGGTAATATTCCCACATCGCCGTCTACCTGGCAATGATCTTAACCTGCTTTCATAAGGCGGGCACTCCCCCCTCTGACTGTGGGGTTGCCCCTTATGTCGATCTGATTGTGTCAGTGGCTCTGGTGCCTTAGACATAGGTATTTTTAAATCTGACTACCTTACTCCCTTATCCATAGGTGAATATCCCTCTGGATCACATACATGACTTCTCTCTTCCCTCTGGAAGGTTTCCCTTTCTTTGTCTGATACTTCTCTCTATTTAATGTTAGTCTTTCCAAAGACAGCTCCTTGTGTCTCACTCTACAGCAGGCTTCCTCTGTGTCATACAACTGAGTGCTTTCAAGCCTATCTTTTTTTCCCTTCCCTTGTGATTCTTTCTGGGATTGCATTTCGTGGTATACTTTGTCGATCATTTGCCCAATACGACGCAAGTCAAACTCGTCTTCTAGATTTACTCTAGACGTACCTGGTAATGACTCGGATTCAGGAAAAAAAATCCTCTTTCTTCCCATGCTACCTGTGGATTGGGATATCTTACTTCTGTTTCCAAATACTCAAGATCGCGTGCTCTCTGTCTTCTTTTACGTTCCATGTCATCATCGACTTCTCTGCATTTTCTCGCTTCCTCTCTTACTCGGTCTTCCTCTTTCTTTTTCATATCCCTTCGTTCATATGCCCTTCGTATCCCATCATCACTTTGCCTCTGTATTCTTTTCTCTCTTATCCTTTCCTGTTCATCACCTTCTATTCTTTTTCTTCCTAGTCTTTCCTGTTCATCGGCTGTTCTTTGTCTTCTCTATTACATAAAAAATGTTCTTTCAACTCTGACGTCATCACACCTTTCAATCACATAAAACAAACAGACAAACTTGACCGGCCACATGTACTGTTCATGATCTTCTTCTTAAGACTTGTCTTGCCCTCTAAAATTGCTCCGATTGGAACTTAAACCTATCTCTTTCTGGATTGTCTTTAATCGATCCCGTCTCCTACACCATCCACTTTATGGGACTCTAGATAAGGGTTTCTGCTAGCACTCTTTAAAGTCTAGGAACAGGGCGTATTCTCTTATCGTGGCCTCACTCACGACTGTTCTTCTTTATATATTGCTCGGCCACACTCAAGTCAATATCTCGTTTCCCATATACATATGTTTTAAACTCTTACTCTTGAGTTATATTTGATCCCACCTCTCTCTGCTACTCTCCGTTATTCATTATACATGCATCCCTTTGCCGCACTCTTTGGTCTATTCACTCACTGTTCACATAGTCTTCTTCGGACCCTCTGGATCACTGCCTTCCTTACCGCCTCTTTGAGCCGCTTTTATATCCGCTTCACGTAGATGTGGGAGGGGTTTCTATCTGAAAAAAGGGGTCCCATCAAACCGTCCCTTGCACAGATTTGTCTATTCTATCGACTTCTACAGGGAGAATCACGTCCTGTCAGCCGAATGGCAAAGGTTGTGCGATATTGACGAGACTCTAAAGTTACTTATGTCGACGGCCGATGGTTATCTTATCAAACCATCCTATCTCTGCTACCAAGTGAGCTGGGTGTTCCTCAGGCAGCCCTTTAAGATGAGTAGTAATACCCTGGAGATGGATGGGGATGCAGATTTTATTCATACATCAATAATCAAGACAAAACAAATAGCTTGGAAAGGTTTGTCTGTTTTAATGTCAAGTATCTAAAACAGGGAGTACAACAAACATCAGCAATCGCTCGATACTCTGACTCTACTTACTTCATTAAAAAATTGGGCTTTTGTACCCAAAATTGGTCATCACTGACGTTTTGACCTGCGCCATTACCAACGTCATCCTACGTGGCAAACTTCAAAAACCTAACGGGAGGTGGGATTGTTCTAAGTGAATAACTAAGCATAGGTTCTATATCTGTATAGGGTAACGCAGAGAGGTAATTGGATAGATAACATCAGGTGGGGCAACTAAGCCCTCCACTCAAAATGGCCACTATTAACGTCACTAAATGTACGACGTCCCATTGGCTACACAAGCTATAGGACCCCAACTACATGGTCCCCTACAATTGGTTGGCTTCTAACCCCGGCAGTACTTTTCCACCTATGTTAGCAGCATGCAGACTGAACAACCAGGTGCGGGTGAGCTCGTCTTAGCACCAGCTTCCCACCAATTAGCATATCATCCATCATCAGCTCAATGGTCCAGTGTCAATTAGTGCTTTGAAGTTGGCCTTGAGTTTGTACTGTTCTCTGAGAATTTATAAGGAGCATGGGCACCAGCCGGCCTCCGTTCGTAGGTGTGATCATCTTGTTCGTCCAACTTCCTTCTATGACGTGACTGGACACCATGAAATTAAGCCTTTTCGTGTATTTGATTTTATTCTTCAATAGTTCTCTGACATCTTTTGTTTTTGCTTGACCTCTATGACCAGGAGCTTCTGTTCTTTCACGTTAATTGTATCCAATGTCAGCCAATTCCAGTTTGATAAGACCTTGGTTTTCTTGGCTCAGTGAACTCCTTAGCTGAACTTTTATTCAGTTTAATTCAATTGCTTTTCTTAACTACAACACTGAAATGAGGCCTTCTTGCTTTGTTCAGTACTGCTTATATGCGTAGTGGAAACACCCATCCTTTATTTATCCATATGTTTCTATAGAGGTATATGTATGTATATATTTTGGCGCTTGCCGCGGTCTAATCTATTTAAAAGCATGTGGTTAGATTCATGATTGCTTTGCTGCTTGCGTTTCATCGCATCTGTACGCGTTTAAACTAAGTATCTTCATCAGGTTTGTAGCATAAGTTTCTGCATCTTGATCCCAAGATGTCACTCATCCATGGTACGTCTTTGTGTTTTATAAATCGTCTGCCTTTCTGGTCTGGTTATCTTTCTATATGGGTGTCGATCCAACTTTGTATGACGTCGCCATTCATCTTTGCCATTTAGTTTCTCTGCTTCTTCAGGAATCTCGTTCAAATGGCCATCATATTGTCTTGTATACAGGTATGGTTTCCTCAATGGGTACTTTACCTCCCATATTCTCTTAGTTATAGGTATTCCTATGGGTACTGCGCAGAGACCACGCTCTTCTCTTTGCTGGTTTAACTGTTCAGTATATGTCACATACTTTGGTTCATATTTTTCAGGTAATGTATGCGGGCAGTTGGAGTGGGGGTACTTGGCTCCTCCTCTACAAGCCAAATTTAAGCCAGGCATACCAACCTGACATCTCTGTACTGCACTTTGTCAGTGGGAGTTCAGTGGCCATTTTCAAGATAAGCAAATGCTTTTGGGACAATTCTATTTAGAAAACATACTAAGGTCAGACAACGACAAATAGTTCTAATGCAGTTGCTCTAAACCCACTGCTTGAGTAGGAAATATACTAACCTTGCATTTTAAGATGAAAAGGGAAAGCCATGCACCAAGACTTTGGTTGACTCTGTGTGGACCTCACCAAGCAGGAATAAGTAATCTGCCCCAGCAATTTTTTCTTTTACTGGGAATCTCCTGATTAAGAGGGAAGTGTAGAAGGAAGACTTTCAAGGCTATGTACTGGCCATCCATGGTCCCAGTTACAGTGTGAACTGGACGCAAGCGCTCCTCTTGCACAATTTAGGATTTGATGAGTGTAGGGTGCTGACAAGCCTGCCTAAACTAACAATGAATTGTGGGGAGGGGCATGAGTCAGCTGCTAGTGAATCGTTGAACTCTTATGAAATGATATTGTGGAAGATGGATATACATTATGAGAAGAAGTTCATTCCAATATTGGGGAGATATTACTTTGGCATGCATGTACAGTCAAAGCGAAAGTCGAGAGAGGATTTTGTTACAGGCCTGAGCCCGAGAAAGCTCGGCAACCATTGTAACTTTGGTGATTCCTTTAATGAGTACATGATCAATTTGTCACCAATGTGAGAAGACAAAATAACGGAGAAAATTTGGAGCAAAGGGATCCCAGTTTAGATGAAGTTCTAGACATTGCTAAAAACATGGAACACATGATACAGTGTGTAAAGGAACTGGAAGCTAAATGAGTTAATGGAGAAAGATGGGAGTGGGCTGCATCAAAGCTGATGATAGGAAGGAGAGTAGGTTGCTGCTGCTTGGAGCCGCACAGAACTACGAAGCAGCATAGGCTGCTGCCACCAGGAGCTGCACAGAACTACAAAGCATTGGAGGGAAAATGGAAGGGGATGTGGGCAGAAGGCAGAGGTGGAGGTTGAGAGATGAAGAGGTGTTTTCAATGTAGTTGCACCTTTCACTTTGCTAACTCAGGGAATTGTCCTGGGATGATGGCAGAGTGTAGGAAGTGCAGAAAAAGAGGGATCTATGCAAGGTGATGTGAGAACATTTCCAGAGGGGTTGTCAGGGAAATTTCCCAGTGTGAATAGGAGAGTGAAGCATCCTGATGTGTTGACGATGCTGAAGGTGTGAGCTTCTCTGTGAGTCAAGTGGGCGTGAAGACCAAGAAGAGGGAGGGAAGCCACATGCTGAAGTATGAGTAAATGGAGAAGGAATACCCATGCTAATAGATTAGTGGACTGGGAGAAATTGATGACCCATTTAACTGGAAGAATCAAGAAATTGATTAAGACCGAAGTGTGGGCTAATGTATATGGGGGTGTTAGAATACAAATTGTTGGTGAATTCAAAGTGAATTTTGAGTCTAAAGGATGAAAGACCATGGCCAATGTGTTTGTATCAAAGTGTGGTGGGTGCTTGCTTGGTTGATATGAACAACGTGAGATGGGTATCATTTTGGACCAAAGTGTACATAGGTTGGTGTCAGTAGTAGAAGAACGTGCTAACCTAGCTATGTAAGACCAGTTTGATGATGTGTTTGATGAGAGGTTTGGTTGTTTCTAAGACTATCAGCATCACATTCGACTCAAGCAGGTGGTGGTATCCGTAATGGGAAAGGCCAGGCATGTTCTTATTTGTCTGAGGGAGAAAGTAACCATTGAACTTCGCAAAACTCAAAGAGTAAGGGGTTAAAGAGCAGATTAAGCCATTGGAGTGATTTCACCAATAGTGGTAGCGAGGAAGACCAATGGGCAGGTAAGGCTCTGAGTAGGTTTGGGGTGTCACAACAGAAATGTGATAGTGGACAGATTTCCTTTGTCTAACATTGGGGAGATGGTGAGTTTGGTAGGTGGGGCCAAACTCCTCACTACACTTGATTTGCCTTCGGCCTATCATGAGATCAAGCCCCCTCCAGGGAGTTGGCGATGAACATAACACCCCAAGGGACCTACTGCTTTGTGTAGGATGTATTTTGGTCTAGTTTCGGCAGTGGTGTTCTTTCAAAGAGTAATACATGTTCAAGGAAGAGAAAGGAGTGTTCTGCTTTCAAGATGAAATCCTAGTGGTTGACTAGACTTTGAAGGAGCATGATGGGAGGTTGAGAAGAGTACTTAATATCATCGGGAATTTAGGTCTGACCTTGAGGAGGCAAAAGTGCAAGTCGAGGTAGTCATCCATCGCATATCTGGGTTACAATTTGAGTGGCAAGGGAGTGGAACAGAGGAAGAAGCTAGTATCGACTATTCAGAATTTGAGGAGACCAAAGGATAGTCGGGGTGTTCGGTCTTTTCTTGGATTAGTGGAATAGTAAGCTAAGTTTGAGCCCCACTTTGCGGTAAGTTGTAAGGAGATTTGCCAAATGTGTCAAAAGGGTATAGACTTTCAATAGACCGACATGTCAGGAGGAGTTTGATGATGTAAACGTTGTGATAGAAAGTGCACCTGCTTTGGCTAGTTTTGACACATACTGTTCTATTTGGGTAATGCCAGATGTCAGTGACACTGGTTTGGGGGCAATTCTGCTCCAGAAATAGCACGGTGTGGACCACAAAGTTGCTTTTGCGTCAAGGGCCCTAAGACAGGTGAAGTGCAGGAACTATGTAATAGAGAAGGAGGCGCTCATTGTGGTGTCGGCTGTGAGACCGTTCTGTGTGTTTTTGTGGTGAATGGAGCTTAAAGTGAATCCTGACCACAAGCCTCTTGTTGGAGTATTTATGATGAAAGCATTGCTTCGATGGGGTGACGCGGCCACCATGAAGTAGGTTGAATCTTTTTGGTAGAGCATGTGCCAGGGAGAGAGAATGTTGTTGCAGATGTATTATCAAGAGTGGAGAGTACTGATAAAAACACCTGGGAAAGGGAGGAAGGGGAAGGGGAAGAGGATAAGGAAGGGGTGGTTTTTCAGGTATGTGGGCAGGCTCTCAGTAGAGATGACTGTGACAGAGCTGTAGCAGAAGACAATTGTTTAAAGGAGCTAACCAGGAGGGAGCAGAATGGATATCGGGCTCAAAGTGATGATGATGCTTTGAAGCAATACCACAAGGTACATGAGGAATTGAGGATGGGTATTTGTTCAAGGGAGGGAAATTGATTCCTCCATGGGGATGAGGAGAAAGATTTTGGAGTTGCCACACGAAGGGCATTTGGGGACGACAAAGTATAACGGCAGGTTGAGTGGTTATTACTGGTGGCCCAAGGTCGATATGAACGTAGAAGAGATAGTGACAGCATATGTGTTGTGTAGTGAATTGGAAATGTACCAGAGGAACCACACAACCTCTCTAACCACTGTATCTGCCTTCCTTGCCTGTGGAATATGCTGCATTAGATCTTCTGGGTCCACTTGATGGGATGAATGGTAGGAGGAGGTAAGTTTGGGTTTTGTTGGATCTGTATTCCAAGTGGGTGGAGGTGAAGGTGGTAGATGTGGCAGATTTCTGAGCGGTAGCAGATTTCCCCGATTATCTCTTTCAGAGAGAAGGTTTTCGAGTGAATTTACTCAAGGGCAATTGGGTACAGTTTATATCGAGGTTGAATGAAGCATTTTTTCAAGGGGTAGGTGTGTCACATCACAAAACCTTGTTATACCATCCCGAGATGAATGATGCTTTAGAGTGGTTTAATCGCACACTCATGCAGGCAGTGCAGATGGCCAAGAGTGCGGTGGAAATTGGGAGGAAGCTGTGGTGAGGAGAGTGTGTGCTTATTGATTAGCTCCTCCTTTCACTACAGGGTTAATCCCATTTGAAGTGCTTTGGAGGAGGAACCCCTAAACCACTGTGCTTCCCCATGGTTGGGGCAAGCACAAATTGTTGAGTGGGATGAAGAGGAACTCAAAGGGAGAGTTCATGATAAATCTGAATACATGAAGAAGAGGTACGATGTTCTCAAGAGTAACCAGAGAGAGGAGTTCAGAGTGTGAGATGATACCCTCAGAAGGAAGTGATTGTTTTTGATGATGCCGTTGTAACAGAAGATGGGAAGCTGTGGAACAAAGAAAGGTTGGCAAAGAGATGAGGGAAGGGGGAGTTGCTTGTGAATATTATGTACATGGGTGGGCGTGTGTTTGCGTGTGATGTGAAGGGGAGATGTGTGTTATTTAGGAGACTTCATGGATACGGGTGTGTGTGTGTGTGTGTGTGTGATGTTGATGTCTTTGTATGCATGATTGGGCTGTCCAGAGCATCCACTCACTAGGAATATTGGGGTTTGCTTGTTCTAGAAGTGGACCGGGTACTGGGGAGAAGCAGTTACTGAGGAAGGGGGAGGAAAGAGGGGTGCTCAGGGGGGCCATTAACCCATTTGTATCTATGTTTCATTAACTACAGTAAACATGCATAACTTGCCGCTTGTGCCTGTCTTTGTTCACAGAGAGTGACGCACTTTAATACAAGTGTTTACATAAGACTGTAACTCACGGTTTACTGGCGTGCACCATCTTCAAATACAATGTCTTACCTCTAAATTTTGAAACCCAGAATCACCACATAAGTTACCACCAACTAGATGTAGTGTGTCTTCTTTAATTGATATAGCTTAATTCCTTTGCTGATTTCAGACTAATCATCCCACCATAATGTAGTGGCATATTTACTTTCAGAAAACAGCCCCCCCTATTAAAGTAGCCACTTTCTGGACCTCAGGTTGAACTGACTTCCGGTTTTATGGCTAGTTTATCTCTGACTAGTGTAGAACCTCATTTTTGGATTTTCAGAATGTAATCCCACACTCTTGTTTAATGTGTAAGCGTGTCTGGGATTGCTGATGGTACTCTTGTTCAGAGGAAAATTGCCTAGCATTTCAGTGCTGGATTGCCCTTGTGGGTGGGACCAGACTGATATGCAAATGGTTTTATTTTCTCTGTGAGGGTGCAGCGAGCTAAAACGTGGTTGTAGACCCTCCTGAGGAGAGGAAATTTGATAGAACAGGGTATTTGACCCATGTTTGTTCTCATTTAGTGGGGTCCCACACCATTGTTTAGAAAATGAATATAGATTGCTTGCAATTAATCAAAACCCACAATTTTTACATGGTAAACTTTAACTCTTTGAATGATTACAGACAGTAAATCATATTTTCATAATGTAACTAATGCATTATCTAGTATTGGTGGTAAGAGGGACATTCTTTTATTTATTTATTGGATATTTATAATGCACCTATACAGCAAAGGTGTTTCAAGGCACAGCAAGACAGGGGGCGGGGGATAGCAGGAATGAAATAAAAACGATTCTACTAGGTCTTGTGTCATTCGGATCATGCATTTGCAGTAACAAGAAATGTAGAGGAGAGGGGAGGTGGTGGGGAAGTGCCAGGCAAAGCGGAATGCGCTAATGCTAAGGAAATGCAGGTAGGAGTGGAGAGCACGCAAGTGCTGGGGGGAGGACAAAGAGGGGAAGATGCTCCCTGGGCTAGGTGAGTGCTAAGAGGAGGTCAGGTGAACAAGTGCTAGGGGAACACAGAGAGGGCAGGGAATGAAAGTCCACATGCTAAGTGCAAGGAAAGGGCTAGATGAGATCAATAGGGGTGCAGGCCCCGGTCTGGCTAGTGCAGGGGGAGGGAGCCCGGTAGGGCAAGTGCAGGTAGGGGGGGAAAATCATGGGAGACCAAAATGCTGGGGGAGACTGGGTAGGGGGTCCTGGGCCCTGTATGAATCATAAGAAACCAGGCAGCTAGTCAAATGCGGCAGAGGGGAACATTAGCCAGGGAGGGGGAGAGGGAAGGAAGAAGAAAAAAGGAGGGTCTTGAGAACATTCCGGAACTCAATGAGATCCGGCTCAAGTCTTAGAGGGGCACTGAGGCCATTCTAGAGGGAGGCTCCTATAGAAGAGAGGGATCTACCCCCCACTCTCTGCTTGGAAAAGCGTCTGATCTGCAGAGACTTGGAGCTAGAAGACCGAAGGGGTCTCGCAGGGAGGTATTTAGGGAGAGAGAGTTGGATGTAGCGTGGTTCCAGGCCCCGGAAAGCCTTGTGGATGATGGAGAGGGTCTTAAACTTGATCCATGCAACAACCAGGAGCCAGTGGAGAGATTTTAGGGCTGGAGAGATGCAGTCGCTGGGCTTGAGGCCAATGATAAGTCTTGCAGTCCTATTCTGGATTAGTTGAAGGGGGCGAAGGGAGGATTTAGGCAGATTGAGGCAGAGGCTGTTGCTGTAGTCCAGCCTACCGAGGACCAGAGATCTGGAGACATTCAGTTTCATTGAGTTTCAGGGAGAAGGTGATGAAAGTAGATGAAAGAGAGGATGCCTCTGAGGAGGTGCAGCTGAAAGTGGGCCTTCTTCCATTGTAGCACCAGTATTGGGTTATTTATTACTAAGAAAAAATAAATGTATGCTGGTGCTGAGGATATTAGCTGGTGAGATTGTTATTCTAAATGTTCAGCTCCTTTTCAACAAAAGAACACAATTGACCAGAAGAAAGGATTACTTGAGGTCAGTGCTCCCACATTTTTATTATTTTATTAATTTCCTTAAATCTGGACTATATTTCATTATAGACTTGCCTTACATTTTAGGAAAACATAAACATTCTCTCCTGATAGTCGACTAGAGACTAGAAACGTGTTGAGCACTTCTGGTGACTCACTCGGATATTGTTGTAGGTGAATAAACATTGGTCATGATTTGCATTTTGGTCTAAATTTGTTTATGGTGATATATTTTGTTGCAAAGTTATAATGGTACTTTCTCTAAATGTAATAATGTTTATTGATACACAATATTTGTAATCTTATGATTGAAAGTTGATGTATAAACATTCTGAACTTGAAATAAAGATTGTTTTGACTGTGAAATATACACATAGCAACAAAGATATATAAAATCAACTGGGATTGATTGATGAGTGCATCATTGTTCATTCAAGGTGGTACCATTTTTAAGAGTTTACATGAATAGGCCCATAATGAATGTTTACTTAATGTTTACGTATGTCTGGAATATGTTGTAAATATACATTTCCATTGCATTTCTGTCAATTTTTTTATTTTCATTCATTGGATCGGAGCTATATTACAGCAGGCAAGCTCTTTTTTGTTATATGGGAGATATAGGGGTAGGATGTTTTGCAGGTCACAGTAATTGCAGTTTTTAAAAATGTTTAAATGTAAACCGCAGCACCAGCTCCACGACATCACCACTGGAAAAGCGTGCTGGGCCTAGAGACCCAGGCTACTCCTCACTGATGACGCCCAATGAGGCGGAAACATGTCTGGGGATGCTGTGGTCTCCTGCAGAAGGGATGTTACCTAGCAGTTCGGATTTGACTGCCCCTTTTGGGGTGGGACCAAGCCTGATTTCCATGGTACTTCCCCTCATGTCGTGGCCTGGCAATGCTGAAAAACGGTGGTCTGGAGGGTTGACCAGAGCTGTGCCAGTGGTTATGAATTATTTGAAACATCCCCCCTATCACCTTTCTGTTTGGCTTATTTGGTAAATAACCCACATTTCGTTTTTCTGAATGGGAGACAGGGGGGACATGTTGGAAGATGTGTTGCAGGTCACACTAATTTCAGGGTTTTTTGTTATAAAATGTAAACCGCACCTTCACAACATCACCCCTAAAAAAGCCTGCTGAGCCTAGAGACGTTGGCTACTCCTCACTTCTGATGCCGATTGAGGTTCGAACATGTCTGGGGATGCTTGTTGTCTCGTGCAGAAGGGATGTGACCCAGAAGTAGCTGGACTGCCCATTTTGGGGCAGGACCAAGCATGATTTACATATGGTCTTTCCCCTTCTGTAGTGGCCAGGCAGGCTGAGAAACGATGATCTGGAGGGTTGCTCTTAGCTGTTCCTGTGGTCATGAATAATTTGAAACCATCCAGCCATCACCTTTCTGCTTTGCTTATTTGGTAAGTAGCCCACAGTTTTTTTTTTTGTTAGAAGGGAAATAGAGGGGAAGGATGTGTTGCAGGTCACAGTAATTGCAGTTTTATTGTATTTTAAAATGTAAACAACAGCAGCTGCTCCATGACATCAACCCTAGAAAAGACACATTTTCTTAGTTTCTTTGGTCCTTTACATCGTTCTTAATTCCAGCCTCCTCCAGCTTCTAAGCATTGGAACAGGGACTTGAACCCATATTGCACTGCATTCTCTTGTTCCCAAAACAAGTTCATTGCCCCTGAGCTATCCTTCCAAATATATAATTATTTTTGTTTGAGGAAGCAGTAGATGGTTTACTTCAAAGGCGGAAGGCAACTTCATGTACTTGATTTATCTCACCTTGCGTCTATCTACAGTGTGCCTGTGATGCAGGTCTAGCAGATCTGGGTCATGTCACATAGTGCCCAGGCAAAATTGGTGGCAGAAGCCACGGTGACACACCTTTCTCATCACAAGCCCAGTGGCTCACTGGATGTGCAAAGGAGACCATGAGAAACACTGATGGGATTTGCGTTCATGCTGTGCTGTGCTGTGACTGAGTACTGTAGCCTGCTCTTACCCATTCCCAGCTAGCTAGACCTAGCCCCCATACCCTGAACCCAACCATTCAGGCATGCTTCACTAATGGACTGCGAACCTGTTAGTGATGGCAGCTTCATGTTTTTTTCCTCCATCCCTGTTATTTCTAACGAGGTCTAGAATCCATGTGAAAAAATCTGTGTCACATTTAGCTGCATTTACAACCACCTTTTTCAGGTGCAACACAGATATCTGCTCTTGGCACTGCCTCTTTGTCCTGTGGGACAGGGGTCACAAGGTCTGGGGGTTTCAGAGGGGGAGCCAGGGGTATCAGCTGCTACCCCTGGCAACCCTCAAATGACGTCCCTGACTTTTTCTAAAATTGACCCTGTTCAAACAAAATAGCTGACATTTTGTGCTTCACTACTGAAGATGCACCCCACATATTAAATGTATTTTTTTTTTTTAATTATTTTTATTTGGTTTATTCAAACCTTTAAAATAACAACACATTGCAATCTTCCAGTCTCTCCTTTCAATTCCTAGTTTCCTTCATCAATCTGAAACATTTTAATTTCACACACACAAACCAGGTTCCTACTCCGTAACACTTTTCTTAATTACGTAAACCCAGTTTCTCATTCCCCATGTCTAAATTACTTTTCAGCAATCGAAGGAAATTTACTAGAGCAAATAGAACTGCTCTGTTGTTCCCCTCAAACAGTGCCTTCCACCAATCCTCTGTATTCATGAATTGATGCTCGTTGATCAGTTTTCCAAATTGTCTTTCTCTTTGGTGTTCAAAAGCAAGACAACTCATGACTAAATGTTTGATGAATTCATTGCTCTTTTTACAGAATCTGCATACTGGATCAATGTTAGCATACTTTGTCCATGTAGCCAAACGTTCTTTTGTTAAGAACAAATTCATTCTGAATCGCATATACAGAGCTCTTGAGTATTGATCTGGTAAGCAGGTTAGATATGCGTGTCGCTGACCGTAGGCTTTTGCTTCTCCCGGTACCTCGCACATTAGAATTGAATTTGCTCTTAAGTCACAGGTTGATATCCAGTCAGTTCTCCAGATTTTCGTTTTAGCCATGTCTGGATTCTCTATTAGCAGTGAGAAATTAATGCCATACTCCTCTAGTAGAGCCTTGCAGAGGACGTTCCAGTCGAACAAAGTAGTAGTGATTCTGTCTTTATCAGACTTGTGTAGCAATTCAAATTGCGGCACCAGAGTTTTAACCATCATTTTTCTATATGTACTTAGGAGGTTCCATGTAACTCTTGCTTTGATTGATATGAGCCCTAGCTCATACCGTAGACATGTTGTTGATGTACCCTTTGGAAGCTGCAAAACACGGGACCAAAAAATGTTTTCTAGGGATTTCCACAAGTCCTCTGCGCAACCAAATGCGTTTTCTCCGCCGTATATAAGTGCAGGTACCGCTTTTTGCTCATAAAATAAAATGACAGGTTTTAACGAAAATTTGCCAAATTTCTTATTAATTAATTGCACTTGACACGCCAGCTGCCGACACTTGCTTTTTGCAACAATAGACCACGGCTCGTCTCTTCTACTGGCGCTAATTTTCATGCCCAGGTAGGTCGAGCTCTTTACGATTTGTAGGTCCTCATTTGCAATTCGCCAGCAAAATTTTCCTTTTTTACCTTTGTTTCCCTGTAACTTTTCCAAAATCAGAATTTCACTTTTTTCTTTGTTGATTTTAAGGCCGTTTTCTGTTGTATAATGCTCAAGACAATTGAGTTTTCGCTGGAGCCCAATCGGCGTCGAGTCCACCAAGATGAGATCATCAGCATAGACCAAGTATTCTATTGAGGTTCCATAAAGTTTTGGAGGAAAGGTAGCTACACCGTTGAACGCTTGCTTTATATCTGAGATAAAGAGATTGAAGATAATTGCTGCCAATGGGCAGCCTTGCTTCACGCCCTTATATGTAGCAATATCAGCAGACAACGTGCCTTTCTCATCCAAACGAATCTTAATAGAAGTGCCTGTGTGTAACTCGCGGATTGCATCCACTAGACACGAAGGACAGTTCCACCTCTTGAGTTTTTCCCACATCAGTTCCCTGTTTATGCTGTCAAACGCCTGTGACAGGTCTATTAGTGCCGTGTATATCTTTGTGTTTGACTTCAATGCATCCATTTTTAGCAGATTTAGCAGTAGCAAATTCAACCCACATCCTACTCCTTTTACAAAGCCCGCTTGTCTGGGATCTACGTGTTTTGAGGCTATGGCCCATTTGAGGAGTTTTTGTTGTAGAAGGCTGGCATAGACTTTCCCCAAAACATCAAGTAGCGCTATAGGCCTATAATTTCGAGGATTAGTTTGGTCCCCTTTTTTAAAAATAGGTACCACCACTGCGTTTTTCCATGACTTTGGGGTCGAACAGTTCTTAATAACCCTTTCGAACAGCGTTACACAGAAGTCTGTCCATAGTTCTGGATTTTTCTTGAGTGTGAAATTGCTTAAGCCATCTGGCCCGGGTGCTCTAGAGTCGTGCACGTTTTTAATTACATTAAGTATGTCAAGACGCTGAAACACCATATCCCATTTCTTTAGCGCCGTATATACCCAAACTGTGGAAGATGGATCTTTAGCATATAGATTCAAGTAGAATTCGATCCACTTTTCTTCCGAGACTGCGTTGGCTTGTAGTGCATGTTGAGGAGCCAAGCTGTTGTTTATCAATCTCCAGTACTCAGCCGATTTTTTACCAGACATTTTCTGTAACCTAAGTTCGGAGTCATTTTGCATCAGAATTGCGGCATGCGATTTGTGCCAGTTCCGATATCTTTGTTTAATCATTCGTTTACACTCCTTTTTAGTTAAACTGCTTGTATTTTTTATGGCCCTTAGTTCTTGTCGCATGGCTCTTTTTCGTTGCATAACAGCCATATCAAATTTGTGTTTTGCTCGAAACCCCTTGCGATATGTGTTGCGTTTCTGTTCTTCGTAGTCGCACAGGAGGTCTCGATATTCAAGTGCTTTTGAGCCATGTTGGAAATTGTGTGTAATGGCAATAACTTCTGTATCCAACAAATTTAAACGAATCCTATTGGAACCAGCAGTAACCGCAAAGCCCCAACTTTCCTTAGTACACGGAATAGACAGTTCAAATATGAATTGAACCATATCGTGGTCACTATGCTTCGTTCTGATGACTTCCATTTTTTTTGTCCGTTTGTGGATGTTTTCAGAAACGAATATATAGTCAAGTACTGAGGCCTGATCAAATCTTCTCCAAGTAGGACATGCAGGAATGTCCCCAATAGTATGGCCGTTGAGCATTGATAGACCACGAAACTCCATTTCTAGGCACCACTGCGCTGCTATTCCTTCATGTTTATGCGCCTTCTTATCTTTTAGCTCAGTTCTATCTCCGTTTTGGGCGCAGATAATGTTTAGATCCCCACATACAATTAGGTCCAGTGGCAGCTCCTTTGTTAAGGGATCATCGATCAATGCTGTAATTTGATCAATAAAAAGTGAGTCGTCCTTGGCCAGATGATTCCAATATACGTTAATGATAAACAGACAAGGTGCCTTACATCCATTTTGGTGTGTAGTGATGGTGACAACCTGGATAAAAAGGGATGGATTAAAAGAATTCACAAACTGGAGGCCGGATGCTTATTTTGTGGCCACAAGCAGGCCAGCCATCGGTCTGCCTTTTGCCTGTTTTATGGCTGGATTAAATGCCACCTCAAAGCCTTCCAGCAACGGAGTTTGCGATAGCCAAGTTTCTTGTAAGCATATTATGTCCAATCCACTGGCCCACAATGTTTCAAAGAGGTGCAAAAAACCACGGGTATTCCATGAGCCCAGGGTGCATCCTTTAGGGTTCTCTGGTTCCTGGCGTTACTTCTCTGATTGATTATTTATGGTTGCAGCCAACCATGTCCAGTCGTCATCTCTGTTGCCTGAAGATTCCTGATTCTTTGTGTCAACCCCTGTGCGCTGAGGGCTTGTCATTCCGTTAATCGTTATTCTTATCGGATCCTTTATGTGGGATACCTGATGCAAACCCAACGGCGACTTGCCAGTTTTGGTTTCACCCTGGTTTGTTTCTATTTCTTCAATCAGAGGATGGTTTGTCGCCGCAACTGTTTGCAAATCTGTCTTCTCTTCAGACGAGCCAAACTGTCTGTCTTCTTTGATTTTGGCTATGTCAAACCCCAGCGATATTAATACGGGGCCGGCGTCCAACAGGGCTTCCACTATGAGTTTAGACTGTAGGTGTAAAATCACAGCATCATTTTTCTTCTCATCAAAGAATCCAAAGATTTTTAGATCCGCGGATTCGATTGCTCTTAGACTTGGAATTAAATGGCACAGCCATAACACATTATGTCGATTTAGAATTAAATCGTCAGATGTTTCAATTCGTTCCAAGAGGAGTCGGTGTACCACTTGTGTTGAGTGTGCTTGTGAGTTCCTTCCCTTGTTGTTGACTTTTGGAGTATACACATTTTTGTAACTCTGCCTCACTGTTTGCGTCTTTAGATCAATTCCTGTCTTAAGGCATGAAGTTTGTCTGTTTCTGTGCGGTATCGGGTGACCATTATTCACAGAGAGGATTTCTCTGTTTTGATCTTGCGCGTTAACAGTATCATGCAACACCTCCCGATCAACTTGTGGATTTGGCACCCGGCCTTCGATTTGCGACTTGGCAGCAATTAATCTTCGTTTGGCCTCTAGTGTCGTAAATATAGGTTCCAAATGATCCTTCGCATTTTGTAGCGAGGATAGTGGTTGGAGAAGTTTGCACTTTCTATATGGAAAAGTCGAGGAGGTCGCTGTAATTTGATCCTGTGTTACGGCCAGTGTCACCGTATCACATACTTTTATGTCATCCTGGACCGCCGGCACAATGAGTCCCTCTAGAGCAATTACAGGTTGCATCATAATAGGTGCTTCGAGCACACTCGAGGGGTGTGGCGCGGCAGGCTCCTTCTCTACCAATTCTTCATCATTATATGTTGAAAGGTTTATTAGGAGTTCGGTGCCATCGCTGCTGCTAATTATAGATTCTTCTAAGATGATTGGGCCAGCTGGTACTACGTGTACTCCTTCCTTTATTCCAGCGTTTTCAGCCCCATGTAAGGGCCCGTTAACCGTTACGTTGACTGTTTTAAGATGACGCAGGAATTTTCTTGAGTCAGCATTGCGTTTGGCTTTCCTTTGCGGCTGATTTTTACTTTTTTTAATCAAGCCGCTCTTAGGCTGTGCACTGCTTGCAGTGGTCTTTTGGGTGTCCATTGGGCCTTTGAAGATGTTATATAGTTCGGGCATGGCAATAGCCACCCCATTAAGGGGCGTAGCTGGCGTTTGAGTGCTTGTTGCTTCCCTAATGGCTGGTAGTGTTGAGGTCGATGGCACTTGTGGATTTAAAAGAGCCAAATTCGAGGCCAATTGGGACTCCTTAATAGCGTTTGCGAAACCACTGCTGACCTTGTTTAGTTCTTTTAAAGGGACGTTCACAGGTTGGCAGTCAACTGCAAGTGTGCTATTCGCAGCAACCACAGATACTGATACACCGCCAGGATTCTTCAGTGTTTGTAATGAGCATACCTCGCTGTCAACAGGGCTCTGACGGTTCAGTGCGTTTTCCATTTGTAACGGTGAGCTTAAGGTAGCATCTTGTGCTGGACCGCTAGGGTGCTTTTGAGTGTTCCGTGTAGCATTAACACAGTCTTGTTCAGTGAGGCGTTCCACATTTGTTGGATTAGCTGTTTTAGGTAACAGGCCATTTGCTGGACAACGGGTCACGTCCATTTGCTGGTCGTACTTTTTTTTCTGCTGTTGAAAAATCCCCAATGCCTCTTTAGCGACTTCGGCCAACAATCTTTTGTCCAAATTTGCGTTTTTGGCATGGTCAACAAGGGTTTCTATGGCCCAGTCGGTTTTTCGATGGATTTCATGGAGCACTTCTTTACAGTGGAAGTTTTTGTTTTCCATGCTAAGCAACTTATTGTTTATTGTAGCAACCACTGATGAAAGCTCTTTTACGTTCTCATTAAGATTTTCATACATTTTGATAAATGGAGCAATTGATAATGTCATGGATGAAATTATAGTTGCTTCTAAGTCTTTGGCATGGTAAGCAGTATCCCTCTCTTCTAACACGTTACTAATAATTCGTGGATGTACCCTATCACGATTCACAGGTCTTCTAATCTTTGGGTATGGGCGTACCATTATCGATGAGTCAGTAGAGTCATCATCTGTTGAAGAAACGGTAGCGGCTAAGGGTTTAGTGGGTTCTAGCTGTATTGTGTTAGTTGTTAAGGGCGGTGACGAAAGGTTTAGTGGAATAGTTGACATTTTCAGTTTTTTATTCTGTGAACAGCTGACGCTAGGCGATATGCTCTCAATTAGCCTCCTATGTTTCAATAAGGAGCTTTCTTCTCGTGATTGAGTTATGGGCTGTGGTAACGTTGGTGCTTCATCAACACACGGAGCAATGTTTTCACACTCTGACATGGACACTCCACAATTCGCTAAATTTTTAGAGGCTCTTTCCGCATTAAGGCGTGTGAGGGCGTTTAAGTGTTTGTTAACTACCTCCAAAGAGTTTCTTCTTTCCGATCCAGGTTTCAGGTCAATGAAGGGGGTAGGGCAATCTTGAATAGTTGACTCTTGATTTTGGTCTTGGCTAACCACCCTTCCCACCCGTGGTGGTGTCACACTCTTTATTAACACAACCTCTTCCCCACTTGACTCTGAGCCATTCTTACCCTTGAATACGTCATCGCTGGTATCCTCTGCCGGATGGTTGGTATTGCCAATGAAGGATGCTTTATCTACAGCACTGTAGAACCTAGGCCGTGGGGACATTGGATTTCCAGTGGGGTTGGGCGATTGATTAGTAGACAAGTTCAAGTGTGAAGTCGCGCCATCCATGGATATCTGATGCTTGGCCCTGTCACCAGCAAATACATTGTGTTCACATGGCAGTTTGTCAACATCGTCCGTCAAGACAACTAAAGTTGTCACCGTAGTTGCTTCAGCAGGGGAGCTCGTCTGCTCCATAAGCCTTGGATGGGTCCCTCCACCTACCACGTCCACAGCGGTGGGCCCCCCTGCCCCGGCAACATGATATCTAAGGTAGGATCCTTCTCTATTTACATCTTCAACAAGGGTAGCCCCACCACTGCCGCTCATGTCATTTATTGAATGCCGCTCCTCAGGCAGCCAAATTTCCTGTTCCTGTACGTCCACTGATAACACGGTAGAGGGCAGTGTCTGAGGGCAAATCTCCCGATCCATGACTCGAGCAAGGCAATTAGGTGGTTTCAGCATCGCACTGTGCAAATTACCACTTATTTGTTCCATATGAAGTGAACCTCTAGATAGTGTAGGCGGTGGTACTATAGTATTTTGTGATAGTACCTCAGCTGGGTGGATGACAGTGCTTATAAGCTCAGCAGGCCGCTCCATATTTAACCCTGCTGCACTAGCAGCCTTCTGCTGTTCATTTATGTACTGCGGCGGCTCCATGGTCGACATAGATTCTAATTTGCACTGGGCACGAGTTTCTCGCATTGTGGGAGCCCACTTAAAGTTTACTGTAATGCTCCTTAAGAGCGAATGTTAGCCGTTAAAAGAATAGTTTCTATATTGTCAGTAATGGATTAGACCACATCCACGGCAAGGACATACACACCAGCTCCCGCTTCCACTTACCAGCGTATATATAGAGGTGTGTGACCATATTGTCCGAGTCGGACGTGGCGCGATGTAGCTTCTCACCGCAACCAGCGGGAACCAGCGAGTCCAAGCCTTTTCTCCTCTCAAGATACCTCTAGCCGCACAAAGATAATGGAACTTACTGGCATCCGGCAGCCGCACACGCCGAACAGCCTAACAGCACCAGCCCTTCTGCCACCAGGGCTTACGCTGCGAGGGTGGTTGGGCCGGCAATTAGTACCCTGCTGTGGTCACGTGATCAGTCACGTGAGCGGGATGAGCCCCGCCTCCTCCAGGAAGCAAGGAGCAGCAAGAGCTCCTGCTCGCAGTGCTGCTGGCCACAGAAAACAAAGGCTTTTCTTGTCAATACATTCGCTGCACAAGGCACACCTTCAGCGTCCACAACTACACGCCACTCGGGCGGTTGGGCCGGCAATTATTACCCGGCTGTGGTCACGTGATCAGTCACCAGGAAGCAGGGAGCAGCAAGAGCTCCTGCTCGCAGTGCTGCTGGCCACAGAAAACAAAGGCTTTTCTTGTCAATACGTTCGCTGCACAAGGCACACCTTCAGCGTCCACAACTACACGCCACTCGGGCGGTTGGGCCGGCAATTAGTACCCGGCTGTGGTCACGTGATCAGTCACGTGAGCGGGATGAGCCCCGCCTCCTCCAGGAAGCAGGGAGCAGCAAGAGCTCCTGCTCGCAGTGCTGCTGGCCACAGAAAACAAAGGCTTTTCTTGTCAATACGTTCGCTGCACAAGGCACACCTTCAGCGTCCACTACTATTAAATGTAATAAAAACTAAGGGAGCAAGATCTATCTTTGAAGAAACAGCCGGAGCAGGTTATCAAAACAACTGGAATAATTACTTAAAGGGGAAAACAATTATAAATATCCTGCCTCTACTTTAGCACAATATCATGAAGCCAAAGAATTCAAAAATTTCTCAGAATTTCATTAAAACTATATATAACATTTTGCAAACATATTCCAGATTTTGGGAAACTTTGGCATCAAATTCTAAACAACAATTCTCTTGCTTTTTTACATTGACAACAGAAACATTAGCGAACTCTTTAAACAATCTGCATGAGGAGACTAACATTTTGAAAAGATATTTGGCAAACACATGATGAAAAAATATTAGAAAATAATAATTCTAAACTAGATTCATACAAAAACAAAACAACTTGGAAGTATCTCAGAGATACATTAACTCACTTGAGGTAATCTCCATGACAACAGCTGTAATCCCTCGTAACTTTAAAGAGAAAAAATGGACCGTTGTGGCACACCCTAGTAAAAGGGATATCGATTAATCACGAGGATTTGGTTAAGGAGAGTGATAAGAAGGAAAGTAAGTGATTTTGAGGTGCAGAGGAGAGAGGAACAACCTTGACACCTAGGCTGTATAGAACAATGGGAGAAACAACTAAGTTCCCAACTTGGGAACTCACGTCCCCTGCACACTTTCTAATATCTGGTAAACCAGACCAGTAATTGATTTTTGATTTAGACTGTATTACATGCATTGTTTTTTCTGGGGATTTCAGAATAGCTAGATTTGTAAAAAATACAATTATTCAAAAAATAGGCTTACAATCAAATGCAGTCACAAGGTTCAATCTTCCTTTTATTCACAATGTTGAAGCTGTGGAGGGCCCAACGCGTTTCGAGTGGTTCAACACTCTTCATCAGGGGCAGATCAAAATTCTAGAAAAAGATATGTACAGTCCTATTTATATAGATAATTTGGCATCGTGTTTGCAATCAACAGTTTACCATAAAAGACATTATAGTCATTATGAAGTAGATTCTAGCGGATAAGGCATATCTTAGTCCAACTGGTACTTGCACGTCTGATAAAATTTATAGGCACCCATTGCCCAATAAAGAAAATGTCACAACCATTCAATAATCTTTGAACTTGGTGAGAATTAAGTTCCACTACGAGATATTTTTCGGTGCATAATCTAGTACCCATTAACCCAATTAGGGCAAAAAAGGAACGTTGTATCTATTGCATTACTTATCAGAGCGTAGAACAGTCAATTTCGTGGACTAACCTTGTGTTTATTATATATGATAAAACGGATGTCTGTAACTGTATTCTCCGATGGAACCGGGAATACAAGCTGCACGCTATAAGACCTAGGGCCTATCTGAAAGACAGGGATAAATAAATAGTAAACATCGTGTCATCCACGCTCTAAATAACAACACCCAAAAGGGTGAAAAGGTGACTTACAAATGTCAGCAAAGTTGAAAGGATTTGCCGAATGTTTTTCGTCAGGTTGATGTATTCAAACGGGTCATAATGTCCTGAAAAACCCATCTATGGAGGCACCCCGACTTGCATGATAGCAGGGCTGTGGCCAGATTCTAAAGAGAAAGATAAAGAAGAACGTATTCACCAAATCAATATGGATAATAGTAAGTGTAGGGTAGCCTGGCTGCTGCCTATAAGTAAAAACTTCCGAGCTTACCTTCAGCTAAAAGCGCGACAGAATGGTAACAGGAAGCCCGAAGTACGTCCTGTATCATCCTCATCGCCATTTTGAAATTTATGACAAATAAGTCAGTGACGTCATTATGCGCAAGCGCGTGCAACGTCACTAACATAGTCCTAACAGGATCAGCCGTGTCTGTAAATGTATATTATAATGTCTAAACGACATGGTCTAAAAGAGGTAATGATAATGCCTATTAATGTTATAGGCTATGTTTCCATAAATGGTTTGCGGGAAGATCGCTGGGTCTGTTTACATTCTGACGGTATCACGTATGCGCATGTGTGAGGTCACATGTCAACAAAGGCGAACATATCAAGGTACAAAGCCTTAATGTCCAATGTCGCTTCCATATGTAAAAAATAGCAGCTGACCCGTTCAACAGGCAGCTGTCAGACAGTGTTTTAACATAATAACCCGATGTATGCAGGTACATTATATACCGAAATGTTTGTGAGCATTTCCTTGAACTAATTGAAAGTGCCGTAGTCACGATTGCATGGAGTAGTAATTAACGGATTGAAAAAATGTCTTTAGGCTACAGTATCATGCTAAGAAGGCTTAGAGAACACACCACGAGTAATGTACATTATTGTGACTGGTTAAAAGAAGGTCTTTCATGGTTAGCAAAAAATGTCTATTTCTAGATCCTAAATATATGACGAAATAGACAAAAGTCTACGTCCCCAGAGTGTGAATAAGGGGTAAGGCTGCGTATAGACAACCAATAACTTTAAGGGAGCAGTTCATTAGATAGACAGTGTTAGAATGGAAAGTTCTCAGAGGAGGATTATCAATTAAGAATGCACTCTGACTTAGTCTGGAGTTGTTCAGGCAACAGTGGGTTATTAATATACAGAAAGTCCAAGATTGTGAAGGTTGACAATAAATACATACAAGTCACTCACTATCTTATCGCTGTTTTTAACATTATAACAATTTCTATATCTAGCCGTAGTCTAGTATTAGTTTGTTAATTTTAGTGACAACTGCAGGAGTATTCATAGTGTAGAACACAATTAATTCTCATTAGTTTTTGTTCATAACATGTTTTGCTGCCCATCATGGGTTCACATTCTTAGTAGTTCCAGTGATATTTATCATTGGAATTATGTCCAGGAAGGAACACAAAACAAAGGGAGAGACAACGTGTTATCTGAGGAAAGAAAGTAAAGACAGTGTGACTCGTGGTTTGATGGTTAAAGTTTTAGATAAAATGACCCAAGTAGTAATCCTCATTCAAGCCAAGAGGGGACATTGCATCTAATTTATGTATCCAGTAGAGTTCTTTGTGGGCAAGAATTTTTGGTAGATCACCGCCCCTTGGGAGGGGGTGGACTACATCCAATATTGTGAATCGCATCTGTGAGATGTTATGGTTGTTGTCCCGAAAGTGTCTGAATACAGGAGATTTAAGGTTTTTGGTTCTTATCTGCGATTTGTGCTCCGTCCACCTTTCCTTTACTCTTCTACTTGTTTTTCCCACATAGTATTTCCCACAAGGGCACCTGATAGTGTAGATTACATTTTTAGAGTCACAGGTGGCGTAGTTTCTAAGGGGGATCTTCTTTCCGTTGTTTGGATGCTTGATGTGGTTCCCTTTTATGATATTGGAACAATGTTGACAATTAAGGCAAGGGAAAGTGCCATTCTTTAGTCTCGTTAGTGTTCTTTGGGTCGATTTTCTTGGTCTCTCTGCTTTTATCAGGGTATCTCTAAAATTCCTCCCTCTTTTGCACGCCAGCATCGGGGGAGATGGGAAGAGGCGGTTGAGATTTGGATCTGGTTTAATAAGATCCCAGTTCTTAGTGATGATCTTTTTAACTTGAAAGCTCTGTGCCGAATACTTCAGTGTATAGATGAGATTAGATTTTGTCTGTGTTGGTTGTTTAGTTAATAGAGTATCACGAGGGTGGCTTTTCACTTTACTCATATGTGAGGTTTCCTTCCACAGACACAGAACTTTCAAAGACCAAACCTCCTTTTGTGTCCTGCCCTTGGAGGTCGGGTTGTGAGCATGGTGAGGAGGGATGACAGTTGTTCGAACAGGGATTAACTCAAGTAATCAAGGCAGACATTGTTCCCATCTGCTCATCCCTCATTACCTTCCTTGTATCCGGGGACATACTCAAGACTACAAGAATGGCAGGTCGCTAAAAAACTATAATCACCAGAAGGAGTCCATATAATGCATCACCTTTAATGTAAAGACAACCCCTTGACATTTCCCCT
This sequence comes from Ambystoma mexicanum, assembly GCF_040938575.1. Lineage (NCBI taxonomy): Eukaryota > Metazoa > Chordata > Amphibia > Caudata > Ambystomatidae > Ambystoma > Ambystoma mexicanum. The sequence continues at coordinate 764,847,890 of NC_090937.1, read as the reverse complement.
TAGCCTATGTGCACAGAACCCACTCTTGTCTCCTCAGACTTTCTCACCTGGAGATAATACTGGTCCATTAAATCCGATGGTGATGCCCATGTGGTTGCCCTTCAAAGGTTATACAGTTGAAAAGCCATGGCCCCTGCCCATGATGCCAGTGCCAATCTGGTCAATCTCCTCTGAATAATAGGGAGCAGAGGGATAACACTTAATTCATAAGCCCTTACAGTGAATGATCCAATCCACTTGCTAAAAGCGGGCACCGCATGCTTCACCCCTTTCCTATTTTCCGCAAAGGTCACAAAAAGGTTGTCACAGGACCTGAATGACTGTCTCTTCCAGATAAATCATAACTGCTCTATGCACTTCTAGCAGGCTAAGCATCTGATCCCCCCCCCCTTTTGATCTTTCGGGGAGATCCTAAGGCGGACAACACAACATCTTAACCTAAGTGAAATGATGAGCAGTTTTTGGGTATAAACCGTGGCACTGGCCTTGAGCCTAATGCATATGGAAGTACCCTGAGATATGGTGCTCTGCAGGACATGGTCCCAATGACCGTCAGGCTTTTAATAGATGATATGGACACCAAGAATACTGGCACACTAGCTACCTTGTCAAGGGCTACCTCCTCCAATGGCTCAAAACTTCCCCCCACCAAAGACGAAAGTAGCATAGGCAAATCCCAGGGTGGAACTACCTTCTTCCGATGTGAATTAGGATGAATGAACCCCTTCTGAAGTTTCCTGATCAGCCTGTCTGCATTGCTTTTCACAGCTCCTTTCGGTGCAGTGCCGATGTTGACCTCAGCTTCTGTTCTGCCCAGTGGAAAATTCCTTCTGCTTGAAGAGATGGGGATTTTGACCGGCTTACCTTCTGTCGGTTCCCACAGTATTGTCCTTCTGGACCAGGGCTATCTTTCCTTGCAGAAGTGCAAAGAATTGATGCAGAACCTTCGAAATTGTCATTTATTCATTCCCTCCAAATGAAAGAGCCATCCTTTTGCTGCGCTAAGCTTCCACTTCTCCCTAAGTTGGCCGCCCACCCCACATGGCTGGCATCACTGTCACTACTACCAGGTGGACGAAATGGCTGAAATTCACTCTAAAGAGAAATTGGCAAATTGTGGGCAAGGTTCGCCTGCTTTGCTGATTTAGCCCAGATTTTTGGTGTTTTCCAGCCCGTCGATATGTGTTTTATGCACAATTTCAGCTCATTAGGGGGCTGCAAAATGTTTTGGCCTCGATTGTCTAACATTTGAAAGAAACGTCGGGCAAAAAGTGAAATTCCCCTAAAAGCAGCGAATTGAGGGAGGGGTGTAAATCTGCCCTGCCAGCGATGACGAATTGTAGGTGAATTTTGCCAATTTAATTTCTCTGAAGGTAATCTTACCCACCCTATTCACTACTGCAGGCAGAAGAGGGCACATCGAGAGTCCCTTCCAGAGGTTCTCTGGAGCAATCCACTAAGTTAACATTGACCTGACCTCCGCTGTGACTTGAATCGCTTTCTTGCACTGTCCTGAGTGCCGTCCCCAGTGCTCCAGCACATGCTTGGCCCCTTTACCTTTTAAGAGGTATTGAGCCCAGGGAACCAAACATACTGAGGCAGCCATCAGCCCCTGGACTTTCACCTATTCCTGTGCTGGGCCGTGCCCTGCACCAGAAACCTTCGCTTTTGCCACCCTTGTCAGTAGACATGCAACTTCTTTACATTGAACATGATCCCCAGTCACTCCACAAACTGACAGATGCTCCTGGTCTGGTTTACTTACCTGTCGATGACTGGCTCCATAGCAGTTAGTCATCCTGGTCTGAATGGCTATGCACCCTTTACCTGTGAAGGGACGCCACTACTGGAGACACCAATTTGATAGAGACTTGGTTCCAATTTTATAACAAATGGTGGCCCTGCATACAGGAAATGCCACTGTGCTAAGGCATACCAGAGAAAGGCAAGATTGATGCATGGTGGTATGTGCCTGTAAATCCAGGCCCATCATGTAGGGACCTGGCCACAGAAGGGGCATGGCACATTGAAATTATTCAATTTCAAGTAGATATCTGGTACCCACCAATTGAGCCTTTTGAGGTTGAGGACTAAACTCTAGCCTACCCGACCCTTTGGGCACCATGAACACATAAGAGTAAACCCTTCATCTGAATTTGCATTGGTTCTAGGACCCTCTTCTCGATCAATTACTAGATAATCTGAAACATCTCAGCCCGTAGCTGAGGCTTCCTGGGCATTTGTCATCACAGCAATTGTCTTTGTTGGAGGAGATGAAAACAACATTTTGTAGCCTCTTACAACAACCCTTGTTGCACAAGGGTTCTAAATCAGTGACCTCCAGGTGTCTTCAAAAAAGTGCAGTGTCCCACCTACTGGAAAGTGCTCCTGAGTACCTTGGGCCATATAGTCAGGGTCATTGAGACTTCCGAGTTGGAGACGCATGGGGAGCCGTAGGTTTTCCAATTGAAAACCCTAGTTTTGCTTTCGGATACCCTCTGGATATTCACATGATTCTGCTATGCCTATAGTCTTGGAAAACGGTTATTTTTCTTTTCTTGCGGCTTTCCTTGTAGTGGATGTGAATATGAACGGTCCTCGTACAACCTTTTGACTATTGAGTCGAGTTTGGGGTAATAGAATCCCCAGGAAGGGTATGTGCAGCACCACACTCTTCTGCCCAACACCTGCCTTCCAATCTTTACAGTAAATATGGCATCTGCTTATATGATAGCACTTCCTGTCAGGGCAGCTGCCAATATGTAATACACGAGTGTCCAAAACCATCTGCATCTGCTGTTCCGAATTCCACAGCTCTTCCCTACAGTCTTCTTCTTCCATCTTGGCATACATTGCCTGGATGTCTTTTACCATTAACGACCATTGACCTGGTAGATGCCTGTCCTCTGGCCTGTGCTAGAGCCAGCGTATCCCCTTTTCTGGGCTGAGCCTACATTTTGATCCTGAAGAAATAGGTGGTGTTGGTTACCAAGTGTCACTGCGCCAATCAATTTGTCCATGTTAGTTATATTTTTCTTCCAAAAACTAGGCACTGTCAGCATCAGGTGGGGGAAAGACCGTAAACACCTGCCAGTCGGAAAATGTGTACAAGAAATGAAAGGGTGATCCCTGACACTTGTGCGCTCAATGCCTGTGATCAGTCATTGAAAAAATGATTTTGTTTTTTGTTAGTTTTACTAGAAGTGCTTATTTAATCAAGTAACTTGGTATTAAAAGATTTAATCATAATTATCAGATGTGTACTTGTGCAATCATAATCAGCCATTCAATACAATGCAGTAAGAAACAGCCAACAATAACCTCTTGGTGCACGTGCCTGTTGTTTCCCCAAACAATACCTTCCTCTGGGCTAGGTACAAAATATCTGGCTCTAGCCAAGTTAATCCCTGACATTCGGTTGTGGTATCTTTTGGTTGCTTACAGTTTCACTATAACATACAGTAAACATTTTTACATTCAATGATTAGAAATTTAGATTATAGAACAAGCCAAGAGTTTTTGGTTTTATATTGAATGTTTCATCCTGCCAATAAGAGTTCCAGAGCTAGAGCTCAGCGCTGTGCCACTCGTACTGTAAGGAACTCAAGGTGGCACCAGTAAAGACAGAAACAAGTGATCACAGTTCAAGGGTGTTTATTAAACTGTATGCAGGTTGGAAAAACGCCTAATCTAAACCTAAATCTAAGATGGGAGCAAGCTCCGACCATCAAATGAAAATAAGGCAGTGCTTGTGGCGTCTTGTTAAAATAAATGGCCTAGACCAAAAATAAAACTATGGACAATTCCTTACAACTAAATATAGAAAGAATGTAGGATAGGGTTTGCAAGAAAGAAAGAAGTGTTCATAAATAATAAATCAGGATGCAAGTTGCCAGGGGTCTCCCTTCCCCACTTTTTAGCACGGGATAAGGTGGGACTTCTGAGCACAGCACACTTCTCGAGCTTTCCCCAGCATGAGATGACAGTTCCGGTTTCAACTTCTCAGAAGGCTCGACGGCTAAGTCTCTTTAACAGCAAAGTCTCTTGCCTTCGAGGGTCAGTAAAATAACAAACAAATGAAAGTTTTTTTCAACTTGTATTTGGGATGATGATTCTTCACCCTTAGGACCCCCTCTTCCAGACGCAGACCCCTCTTGATTCTCAGCCTCACTCCGCTGGGTTCACTATGGCTTTTCTTGTATACGCAAATCTTAATGTCTTTTAAACAGTTCTCTGTGGATATCCCTCGGCTGCGTTCACTTTTGTCAACACACTGTTTCTTGAGAATTTAGACTTTGCCCCTCTTTACTGGCATCCCTCCGCCGGTTCACTCCTGCCACTTTACAAATTCCTTTCCTGTCAACTATTGTGGGATTTCCTTCCCTAAATTAACAAAGACTTCAGGGTGAGAGGTCACATAGTTCCAACATTATAGCAAATATAACAGTCACTTCTTACTGCATTATTCTTCACAAAATGTATTTAATGACATCTGGATAATGTTGGTGGGGATAGAGCACCCAGAGATGTTTAGAAAAAACAATACATATAGGTATGATCCAGTAAGACAGGCTGGATCTCAATGCAATAACAACAACAGATAACTGCTACTATTGGTTGATCATTTCAATTGTGCAGTCACAAGAATAAACATAAACCCACATCAATGGACATATATACAAAAAGCACATTAACAATGCTTTAAATGTGCACTGTTTAAATGGTGATATCGTCGACACAAAGGTGTTTCCGCCTTGAGGAGCTGTATAGTGCAGCTTTATGGGCAGGCCTTCATCAGGACGTGTGATGGAATGGATGGTAGTCCCGGGGTCTCTATCTATGAACAACAAATGGGAAGGGGTAAGTGGAACAATGACCTCAAATAAAATGATAATTCACAAAGCTCCCATAGGATGCTTCATCAAAAACAGGAGACTCCATGGTAGAGGAGCCTAGATTTTACCGAAAACTTATCCAGTGTAAGGGTAAGTAAGATAAACCATCATGGGTATAGATATCTTTGGGGCATTCAATGCGTCATTGAGGGAACAAATGTTTACCTGTAACGACATATAAAGATCTGTAAGAGTTCTATACAGATCGTGGTATCATATATGAGTGAAGGGAAAATGGGTAAAATCTTACATCAAATGGTAAGATGTGTCTTCTTGGTTCAAAATGGTGGAGACACCCACTGTAAATCGTGGTTCCTATCCCAGATTGTCCAAACGTGACAGTATCTGTGTATGAAAAATGCGCATGAGTAAAGAGAACTTATATGCGAGCAAAATATAGGTCTGCAGATATAGTGAGGGCAAAGTACTGTGTTGGGCCCTGTTTCGTGGCCTGGAATCAGAGCACATGGGATTTGGCTTGCATTCGTACCTTAATGTGTTCGTATGATAGAATAATGCAATAAGAAGTGACTGTTATATTTGCTATAATGTTGGAATTATGTGACCTCTCACCTTGAAGTCTTTGTTAATTTAAGTATACCCACCTGGGTTTTTCAGGGCTCTGCCAGGTGCCCTAATCTTCAATCTAGGATTTCCTTCCCTTGCTTTCTCTTAACAGTTTTGTGCGTCAAAGACTTTCGGTTGCATGGGGATTTTGCTAGACCTCCTGTATGACCACTTTGACCTGCTTTGGTGGCTCTTATGGCATACTGGTATCTGCAGTTTCAGCAAACACAGGATAGACCACAGTCTCTCGAGTGAGCACCCACGTGGTGCTGAATCCCTCTGCGGCTGGTCTCCCCTTTATTCTTAACAGTTCTTTGAATTTTCCTAAGTTGCTACTTTGCGGCTTTCATTCAACACAGTTTGGTTTCTTATCGATTCTCCCCTTGACTCATCGGTTGTGATGAACCGCTTTGTTTCTCTTCTGAATCAAGGTTGGTACCATGGAGACAAGCATCTCTCCATGGCTGGGTTATCAGTGTGGGAGGGTCTCATGTACTTTTGACATCTGCTGCAACACACGCTGGCTATTGTTCTCGGTCTTACGAATCCTTCTGCAGAGGGTTCACGGGCCATGGTCGGAAAGGGCAAGGTTGCTTCTCTCCTTGTCACCCCCTTGGTATGCGCCATCTTTCTCCTCCTCTTGAACTGCCGTGCTGAGTTAGCTCTCACTGTTGTGCAGTCTGCCTTGCTCATTCTGTGCTGTCTTGCTCCACCTTTTATCCTCGTGGCGAAAGGAAAGGGCAGTCAGGTGTGTGTGATTCTGGTCAATTGCCTGACTTTGCCTGACCCTTGTATTGGGACATGTGAGGTAAACGTCTCGGCTATTAGTCCATTCACTTTTGTGTTTTGCGAAAGTGTTTGTGTCGGAAAAGGAGGAGGTGGTGTTTTTGAATGTCCTACGTAGTAGGCTGTGGAAAAGGTGTTGAAAGAAGGGGGATACTGCATCTCACCTGTCGGTCTCCCACTCCCTGAGGACCCCCCATCCAGGTTATCCTCCCCCACTGGTCCATCCCCAGGAACTGGATCGGGATGACATATCCCCGGGGACTAGCCAGGGAGACACCTTCTGGTTTCTCACAGTACCCTGTGTGGGATAAGATTGAGTGTATTCCTATATACACTAACATGATTCATTTATGGTATCTCCTAGGGAGTCATCTGGGTAGCTGTAAGCAAGGTACTCCTGTTCCCTCCCAGGCCCTCTGTACTGCCCTGTCTTCTCACTTTACTACTAAAACTCAGGACATCCTGTCCTCGCTCTCCCCTTCCACTCCCTCTACCTCTCTCAGCCCCCTCTGGCTGCCTCTCTCTCTCCTCTGACTTTCTCCTCTTTCTCTCTGATAACACCTGATGGTGTTTTGAGACAAGTACGATCTATGAAAGTTTGATCCAAACAAATATATGTGATCACTGCACTGCCCGTAACTGCACGATGAAAATGTCAATGCCAATTATGGTGCAGCACAGTGATCAATAGATCACTTTGCCTGCATCACCTGACCTGCATTACCTTTCCTGACCCACCTACCACCACACACCACTTACCCTTATGGCGGCACACTTCTGTGTGGGCTGCCTACACCCTGCTATCCCTGTGGCGTCAGTTCCTCCCACTAACGTGTGTCAGAGCTGGTGCCGCAGGGTGCATTTCTTTTTTTTTCACTTTCTTGTGCCTGCAACCCCTGACTCCCGTTACTGTGCTCAAGGAGTGTGCCCGAAACCCCTGCTCTGCTTGGGCACAGTAGTGGGAGTCAGTATTTTGTGCACCTCCAAAGTCGCAGTGACTGCGGGGCCGAACAGAAAAAGCTGACATTTCGGTACGTTTCCATCCAAACAGGTGCTCCGCTGCTACTCTAGAACCATCAAGGACCACATTGACCCCCTCGCTCCAGACTTGGTTGATTTTTGCAATCACCCCTTCACCACTGGAGCTTTCCCCTCTGTCCTCAAGCACTCCCTTGTGCACCCCCTCCTAAAAAAGCTTTCTGCCGATCCTACCTGTCTGGCTAACTATCGCCTGATCGCCCTCACTCCTTTCCTGGGAAAACATCTGGAAAGACCTGGTCATCTCCCAGCTTACTCTTCACACTGAAACTGTTGGCTGATTCCATGATCATCAGAGGAGCCAAAGGCATGGAAACTGCTCTCCTGAATACCCATGAAAATGTGCTCTCCAATCTCGACTCCAGCATCCCTTCTGTTCTCATCCTCCTTGAACTTTTCTCTGCTTTCGACACAGTCAATCACAGCATACTGATCAATCGTCTCTGTGAGATTCAGGGCAGGCCCAGGAGTGGCTGACCTCTTTCCTCCTGGACCGACCCCCCCAGGTCCAACTTGGGTCCTTTCTCTCCATCTCTCTACATGTGGTGTTTCCCACGGCTCCAACCTCTCACCATGGTTCTTCAATCTCCACATGGCCCCTTTGGTTCGCCTGATCTGTAACTTCTGCTCTAACTTGCAGTGTTATGCGGATGACATACAGCTCTCTTTCAGGCTCCCTACAACATCCTGCCCTCTGTTGCGCATTCCTGACTGTCCATGATTCACGAGTGGTACGCCTCTAATGATCTCTGCCTTATTGCCAGTAGGACAGAGATCCTTCTTATTGGGACCCCTGTTCCCGCTTTCCCTCTCTCACTCTGGCCACCTTCCCTGGGCCTCTGAAATGTTATTGGCCCTATGGGTAGGGCATGTATTTTTGAGCATATATTTATCAATCAGAATTCTTTTTCCAATGCATGTTATCTTCGATTTTTGGATATTTACTCATGCGAAACCCACGGGTCAGAAACCGCCATCTTGTGACAATCATATCTGTTGATCCATCACCCAAGTTCAAGTGACCTCACTGCAGTAAATCAGGTCTCCACCCCTCAAGTTGACTTTGACATGTCAAACCGATATGCTCCACCTCTTCTCATGATGTTGGGGCACAGCGTAGCCAAACGTACTGTGAGGGGTCAGAAATGTGAGACTGACAACTTTGTGAAGATTTTTCAAAAGATGCCATTTTATTAACTCAAAATGTTGGATAAACGCCTCACTATCCCTACCATGACGAGGATTCCCTTGCCTAAAATAAATAAAAGGAAACACTCTAACAAAAGATATCTGTCTCGCACACTTATACATACAACAACTCAACAAGGTAATGTGTGGCAATTTTTATATAACAGATATAATAGTTATGTTCACAACCAGATAAATGTCTCTCCTTATAATCTGGGTAAATTCACCTTCCCCAGTTTCCAGCAGGATTATTTTCAACAGTTCCAAAAGGATAAGGACATCCTGTCTTGTGGCAAAGTTCCACTTCAATATTTTTTGTTTCAATTTGACAACAAAAGTTCCAACATGAATTCCACCAAGGGATCAACAAGGTTTTTTCTCTTTCCACTTGTGACAAATGGCTCAAAATACCTTCTTAAACCAAAAATACTTCTATAGTTCATTAGCATCAAAGAAATGTCCTTATGTCGGGATCATTCTGCAACAGCTCACAAACACTTGTTTTAGCAATGTTAGATGATTCTGCAACAATTCACACAACACTTGGTATTAATTTGTAAGGATGAAACAGCTCACAAGAACATTTTAATGATTCTGCCACTGCTTCTTCAAGACTTTTAACCACACCACAGTACTTCAACCCCTTCCACCTGGTCCACTCACCTGCCAGGCCTACTACTCCAACATTCTCAGCCCGTGTGTACTCTCCTGCCAGGACAGAATAAGAACACTAACAAAAAGTACTTCTGTGGTAAAGGCTAGCTTCAAACTATGTCTTTTGCTCTACAACATCAAATGTAAGTATTTCTTCCGGGGGGGGAGGGGGCAAGAAATACATTGGTGCTGGTTGTTACACACTGGCGATTGCCATATGCAATGCGGCTTGCCCCACTCCTCCTGAATGCCTTCTATCAGAAGGGCAGCCCGCCTGCCACTGTTATTTTCCTACTTTCGCATTCACCAACTTCAGACAATAATTCTTTCCCACTTTTATACTTCTTTGGCTTTGGCAATGTGGGTTTAAGCCAATTCTTCTTATGGACTTGTTTACATATGGCCAATATATTTTACAAACACTTGAGTTCTTAATTGCCCTCTCTTGACTTTGGCCATATTGTTTCTCTATTTCTTGCCTTTTTATGATTCTCTATTGGCTTTGGAATTGGTTGTTTGTCTTGGTTTCATGAGTTATTGCCCCCTCTTGGTACTGGTCTTTGATTTGCTCCACATAGACATAGTCACACCCTTCTGGTCTGATTGTTAGATTTTTATTCTGCCACTTGCTTTGCTTTGTCATCTTGGTTTGTAAAAGGACAATCATTCAGCTTTATGTCAGTTCTTTTCCCACTTCACTTTAATTATATTCATGTTGTGCTTAAGGCACCTGGACTGAACCAGTAGGTGGTTATGGAATGCTCCGGGGTTACAATCTACTTGTGAACTCACTTGGTCTGCTGTGTGCATCCGCTCGCCTCGCTGCCACCAGGTCCTCTGCTTTTGCTTCTCTGCATGGCTCAGCAACTTCTTCTTGGCATTCCGCGGCCTGAGCCTATCAGTAAAGGAGATCTCCTTGCTCCTACAGCTCTCAGGTGCTCGCGTGCCACCGAAGCCCGTCTGACAACTGGAAAGACTTTTAAATTGAGCGGTTCTCGCTGCGTGATCTCTGCAGCTGAGGTCCTAAACTGTTACTCCCAACGCTTCCCAGAGCACAACCTCTGCAATTAAGGGCTTGAGCTCCAGAGACCCTCCCCAAACAGCATCCATTCGGTACACGATGGTGGTCCCAGCATCTCTGCTCTTCTGTAACCTATGCTTCTGCTGCCACATGGACATGTCACAACTACTCTACCTTCTGCTACTACTCTTCTTCTCTATGGCCTGCACCTGAGGGGGCCCTTTATGCCTCCCAGTCTCCCATAGGTGTGAGTCATTAACACTAATAGGCTGCAACTTGCAGTCTCATACCTCTGCAGTCCCCACTTACTTTGGGTATTGTGGGACTTGGAGTACACAAAGTCAAAATCAGTTTTCCTCATGGAAATATTGCTACCAAGTTCCTTTCTCTCCTCACCTATATTCCTTAAAGGAGTATTACAAGGATTAAATAAAGGATTTGGCTTTATAGAGGAATGAGAGTTTCTACAGTCTAAATTGGTAACATTTAAAGACTCATCTCTTTTATTCCCCGGGGAGACGTAGGAGCTTTCTTGCCTATTCATGTCAGTGATTTTAAAGGGAGTTTTCTTACTGCAAATACATAACTGGTTATGATGATTTTTACCCACATTCAGATAGTCATCTTGGAAAAATAACAGCTCTTTCTGACATCAAGCCATTACATATTCTGGTATCAATGATATTTCCTTCCATGGGGAAGACAATTACTGCGTCTCATCCAATGGTGTCCTCCTGTTCCCTTAGGGCCCCAGGTGATCCTCCCAGCTAATACCACCCCCAGGGTCAGGATCAGGAAGCGCCTGCCTTTCACTAGCCACCTGAGATAAGAGTTTAGGTAGGGTCTTTGCGAGGACTCCATAAGATTCATCACAGTACCCTGTCAACAATGTCATCACGTTACTTAATGCAAAACCTGGGAGACACACAGACACACACAGACACACACAGACACACAAACACACACACACAGAAACACACTAAACATTTACTCTCTATTCACAAAAAGAAGAAAACAACTTACACTTTTCAATAAATACTCATAGTCAGGAATTTACCAATTTGTTATATTTCTTAATTCAATGGAAAAAGTGTAATACATCCAATGAAACATTCAAACTGTTGGTGCACACAATCAGAGGAGGAACACAAGGGTTACTACAAGCCATAGTTTACATTTGAAGGTCAACTGTCACATTCCATGCAATCTTTCTGATTCTGCTCATCGATGGCCAGTACTTGAATTGTAAAAGTCAAAGTTCCGTGAAGTGAAATATAATTAAATTGTGTTGCATTATCTGTTTTCTATTGCAGCACATGGCGTTCCAATAAGGAGAAAACCTTTTTTTGTTACACATCGAGAAGAAAACATTGATATCTCAATGTCTTAATTAAGGAAATGCTGGCATGTTTGTTTGGATGATGGGCACCGCAAATGCGCATACTTGGCGGGTTGATCATCCCAGAAGATACTAATCATTGATCCGTTTGTGATGGGGAAGTTCCAATTCTGTTGAAGAACTCATCGACGGACAGATGATTGCCCTACGCACATCTTGATGATGTAACTACATAAATTAGATACATGGAAAATATATTTTAGCACCCATTGGCAAAAATAAGTAACACAGTTCACTACCTTTCAATATAAAATCACTGTTCTGTATGCGTTCAACTTCATTTTTAAAAATTGGCTTGTTTTTGTATCAACTTGAATATCAATGTGGCACATCGTATCTCGTCAAGCACACATTTCCATAACTATTATTGTAATACCATCAGTTTTGCTTCCATGATTTGTAGACTTTCCATTTTAGCAATGTGAAATGAAACTTGTCCTCGTTTAACAGCTCTTTCGTCCGTTCAGTTTCTTTCCATTGCATCTTATCTTTTCTTTGATGTTACTTGCTATATTTTATCCTTGTCATTTTTACTGCAAGGTATTCAGGGACAAATTACAAAGCGACTCTGTATTGTGTACTCACATTTTCAAGGTCAAGTTAGGTTTCGTTTTCAGTTTTAGTGCAGAATAGAAAAATATTATGTTCTTGGTACAAAAGTAAGCTCTACACCAAAAATATGTTTACTCTTCAAAATCACATAGTATTTTGTTTCAACATTTCTATAAATGAATACATTCTTGATCAATCCAAGCTTAATTATGATTATTTTATCAAACAAGACTACATGCCCACGCGGGAGTGTTCTGGTTTTACATCTGGTCAGCTACTTTTACAATCCAAACTTATCAGGACTTATTTTATTTATATATTTATTTATTGTTTGCTTGTTAGGCGCTTATACAATATGAAAATACTTTTTCAAAGCGCTCACAGGGCAGGGAAGGAGCGTGGCTGGATAATACATTACAACACAAATATTTAAGACCAGAGTGGGGAGGGACAAACCTACTATGTCTTGTGAGTATTCAGAACGTGCAAGTGCAGAAAAGATGGGGGATTCATGGGGGAAGTGCTGGGGAGTCCAAGCTTGTGGGTGAGCCATAAACAAAGTGCTAGGAATGTTGAGTGCCACATGGCCTGGGCCACGGAAGGAGTAAGTGCGAGCCTCCAGAGCGGAGGGTGTGAAACGCAAGTGCTCTGGAGAGATAGGAGCTGGGAAGAATTGGTGTGGGAGGTCAAGGCCCCAAGGATGCTTAAGGGCCAAGGACACCAATTCAGCAACTTTGGGATTAGCAGAGGTTAGAAGGAGGGAAGAAGGAGGAAAAGAGGAAAGTCTTAAGGAGCTTCTGGAATTTGAGAAGATCCTGGTCAAGGCGTAGGGGGAGGGGCAGGCTATTCCAAAGGAGGGAGCCCGCAGAGGAAAGTGAGTGACCCCTGCCCTCTGTTTAGCAAAATGCTTTACCCACAAAGAGTTGGTGCCACAGGAACAAAGTGGTTTAGACAGAGAATATTTAGTGAGATAAAGTTGAAGAGAGTGTGGTCCCCGGACCTAGACAGCCTTGTTGATGATGCAGAGGGATTTGAATTTAATCTGTGCAGCAACCGGGAGCCAGTGAAGACTTTTTAGTGCAGGGGAGATGCGGTCCCTGGGCTTAAGGCCAAGGATAAGTCTCACTGCCATATTCTGGATAAGCTGGAGGGGTCACAGCGTGGAAGAAGGAAGATTCAGGAGGAGGCTGCTAGAGTAGTCAAGTCTAGAGATAACCACGGCTTCAGTCACATTGTGCCTCTGAGGGAAAGTGAGAAAGTGTAAAATTACTTTGAGAAGGAAGAGCTGATAGACTTCTTGGCAATGTCCTGATTGTGAGGGAGGAAGGAGAGAGAGGAGTCGAAGATGACGCCAAGGTTTCTGGCTTCAGTTGAGGGCACAGGCAGAGAGCCCAAGGAGGAAGGCCAAAGTGAGGGGAATAAGAATGGAGCAGGGGTCCCAATGGGAAGGATCTCAGTTTTACAGGCATTGAGGCAGAGATCATTGACGGCACACCAGGACTGGATGGCAGATAGGCAGTCAGGGATGATGGAGGGTGCAAGAGGGTCAGCATGGAGTCCGAAGAAGAGCTGTGTGTCGTCTGCATAACACTGGAAGTTGGAGGAGAAAGAGGAGATGTGGCATGCAAGGAGAGCAGGGTAGATGTTAAAAGGCCAGGGGGAGAGTATAGATCCCTGGGGGATATCACAGGTGGAGATGGAAGTAGGAGAGGAGAAAAGGACAAGGATGACTTGGTAAGAGTGGTTAGTGAGGAAAGAGGACAACCAATCCAGTGCCTGTTCTGAGATACCGATTCTATTGTGGAGGCTTTGTATGAGGATGGAATGGTAAACTGTGTCAAATGCCGAGAAGGATGGTTTATAGTCACTTCTTCGATAGTCATAGTGTCTAAATACAACAGTTTAGACACAAAAGCATCGGAAAAAAAATTCAAATGGGTCCCCCCCCAAACCCCTGTTTTTTTTGGGAAAAAACTCTAATTTTAATATATGAAGCAAAAAAAAACATTTACATTAAAAAAATGCATTCAACATTTTTTTCGATGCTTTTGTTTCGAAATTATTGTATTTTGAAACTATTTTTTTGAAACTTTGACAGGACACCAGAAGGATAAGGCCAGCTGGGGAGTTGGAGTCCAGGGATGCAAGCAGTTCTTCACGGGTGTTCAGAAGCGAAGTTTCTGTGACTCTGGATGCTCAGAACCCAGATTGATGGTCATGGAGGCCACCAACAAGTTCAGTGTGAGAGTTGAGTTGGGGCAAGGCCAACTTCTCAAGCAACTTCCCAAGGAAGGGGGTGATGGAGATAGGGTGATAGCTGGCAGGTCAGGCAGGGTCAGAGGATGTTTTTTTCAGGAGTGGGTACACAAGGGAGTGCTTAAGGGGAGGGAAAGATCCAGGTACAAAAGAGTGACTGCAGAAATAAGCAAGAGCAGGGGCAAGAGAGCCAATGCTATCCTTGATGGTCCTGGATGAGCAAGGGGAGACCGGTTTAGAAGAGACCTTCATGGAGCGGACAACTCTGGTAACTTCTTCAGTCATGATGGGAGAGAAGGAGGAGGGAGGGGTGTGTAGTGTGGTAGGGGTGGGATGGGTTGTGTGGGAGTTTTAGAAAGGGTGGTTAGAATGTCCTGAGTTTTGGTGGCAAAGTGTGAGGCCAGTGCATTGCAGAGGGCCTGGGAAGGAGAAGGGGGAGGGGCGGAGACTGCAGAGGGGTAGGCTAGTTCGCTGCAGATTTTGAAAAGTTCATTCCAGTTATTGTATGCACCGGAGACCTGTGCCTGAATATGGTCTCTTTTCTTTGCACAGATGGCGAGTCTGTATCGCCTTTGGAGCAGGCAGCAGATCAGTTTGTCAGAGGATGAGCCCGAGGTTAGCCACTTCTGTTCTGTTGCCCTGCACTTTCATTTCAGGGCTTCAAGTTCAGTGTTGTACCAAGTGTTAGGCTTTGAGGCAGGTTTCAGACGGATCCTCACAACTGGGGCAAGAATGTCAAGAGTGTTGGTGATAGAAAGATGGAGGTTGCTGAGGGCAGAGTCATAGGTAGAGTCAGAGGTGGGGGGATGAGGGTAGGTGTAGGTGGAGGCGAAGACAGCTGCAGTCACTTGTTTCATCGGGTGGATGTTGGTGAACAAGGTTGGAGGGACTTTTGGGGGGACGGCCAGGGGGCCAATGGGACTCAGATGGGAGGAGAGAGTGGTCTGACCAGGAGAGTGGGGTGACTAGTGGGGGTGAGAGAGAGGTCAGTGTTTATGAGGGCATCAAATCAAGAGTGTGTCCAGCTGTCTGGGTTGGCACAGAGGGGAGAATGGAGAGGGAAAGTGAGGTGCAGAGGTCAGTGAATAGAGTGGATGTGCAGAGCCAGGGGAGTCCAGTTGAATGTTGAAATCACCCAGGAGGAGTAGGTTAGAGGTGGATGAAAGTTAAGAAGAGCAGAAGTCAGCCCATTTAGAGAGGAATGGGGAGGTGCACCTGGAGGCCGGTAGCTGGTAGCAATTGTCAGGGTGGAGGTGGAAGAGGTGACCAACTTGCAACCGAGGCTTTCAAAAGAGGAATAGGGCTGGGTAGGTACCTCCGGGCCGGTTGGTTCTTGGCTCGCAGAGGATCTTGTAGCCATCAGGGAAGAGAGTGTCAAAACTTGTGACAGAGCTGGCCGTGAACCATGTCTCGTGAGAGCGAGGGCATCAAGGTCAAGTTCTTCCAGGCGGTGGCAAATGTGGAGTGTTTGACAGCAGAGCGAGAGTTGGTTGCTACATTTGAAAGACTTCCGGGTTGGGGTACAGGCTTGAGGTACACCCAGCGGAAGTGGTAGAGGGGCTCGACAGTGGGCAGAGTAGGTAGCCAGAGGTGGCATAGTAGAGAGCAGGAGGAAGATGCCAGAGAGGCGGCAGAAGAATAAGTTAGCAGAGGAGCCAGAGAGGTGCTAGTATTAGTAGCGGGAGAAGGAAGGAAGGTGATAAGATGCGGAAGACGCCTATCGAAAAGGAGTACATTGGGCCAAGTGGAAGGAGGCCAAAAGAGGACCTCCCACCAAGTGCCACCATTAATGGGAGAGGAAGAGATAGGAGAGAGAGCCGAGACCATATGAGGGGTCCATAGGTCTGGTGAGGGAATGACAAATACGATGTTGTGAGAATCTGCCTGGAGGAAGAACTGATGTAGGTATCAGCGATAGGGAGGCCTGGGTTGGAAACCAGGATGTCCTTCTTAATTCCAGACTTAGTGAGAAGGATAGGATAGGATAGGAGATAGAGTAGCAGTTACAGAAGATGGGAGAAATGGAAAGCACCATAGAGTGTGCGAGGAGGAGTAGGAGGAGGGAGCGAAAGAGAGAAGGAGAGACGCACAGCCCAGCGCCACACAACGCAGGATGCGCAGAGGGTCACACGGTAGGGAACACACAGGAGGAGCAGACAGGTGGCACACAGCAGTAAAGCGGTCCCCTCAGCGGGGTGGGGACCTAGAGAGTGGGAGAGCCTAGTGGGACACAGTTCACAGTACAACAGTAACACCATGGATGGGACCTAGAGAGAGAGAGAGAGCCTAGTGGGACACAGCTCACAGTACAACAGTAACCCCATGGATGGGACCTAGAGAGTGAGAGAGAGCCTAGTGGGACACAGTTCACAGTACAACAGTAACCCCATGGATGGGACCTAGAGAGTGAGAGAGAGCCTAGTGGGACACAGTTCACAGTGCAACAGTAACCACAATTGAGGGGACCTAGAGAAGGGACCCAAAACACAAAGTACGGCTAACCACTAGAGGGGAGACCCTAAGATTGCGCAGAGACAGAGTACATTATGTCAGACGGTTAGGTGGAAGTACGCGCACAGGCTGGGTAGTTTAGTAGGGAGCAGTAGTGGCTACTCCCACTTCCCACACCTTTCTTACCATGATTGTAACACTCTAATCTGATAGTCCAGAATGAGATATAAAACTCCACTAACCTGGTCGGAAAGCCGGAACCGGGACAGCAGCGGCGGAATTGAAAAGCCTCCCTGAGAGTCCTGAGACCCCCACTCTGCTGGAAGGGAAGAAAGAAACTTCAACAGGAAGAGGCAGGACCCCCAGGGAAACCCTCAAGGGGGAAAAAACCCTAGGTGTGTTGTCGGAGATCCTTGCAGACAGGTGGTTTATCCAAGGCGCAGACCTCCCGATTTGATGGCTGTATCACAGGTTCTAACGGGAGAAAACAACAGGTGAATATAGGAGGACAGCGGAATGATAGAATCGATTGGGAGAAGAGAGGGGTTTCTTACGGATGGATTTGGAGGAATCTAGTTGTAGCTGAGAGGTGGTGGGTTCTCGGAGTGAAAGGTAGAGATGGTTGGAAGGAAGCGCTGGAAGGGCACACTATAAGGTAAGAGAGAAAAAGGAATGGTAGATACCATGCAAGATTGAATACACTAGAATAGGGAGAGCCTAGAGTTCGAACTTACGGAGCGTCCTGAAATACAGAAGCGACGCGCGAAGGCGAAAGCCTTCGGTTCTGATATAGCGTCACATGACATGTCGTAATAGTCAGCTGGTTGCGTGGAAGAATCATGTGACCTGTCCTTGACGTGCACTGATGACGTGGAACCACAGTACCGCTAGAACTGGTGGTATTGACAGAAATAGATCGCGCATCTGCACAACAAAGCGCGGAACTGCACATTTTCCACCTATGTAAGTGTACAAAGCAGCGATGACGAAAAGGTGTAACAGTATGCCCTCTCTTCCTGGGGGGCGATCCGGGCTTCCCCGGGTGTAAACGAAAGAAACGTTGAATCAAAAGGGGAGAGTGAACACCAGAAGCAGGTTCCCACGTTCTTTCAGCCGGAGAATACCCCTTCCAGTCAATAAGAAATTGTAGTTGACCCCTGCGGTAGCGGGAGTCACATATACCGGCCACCTCATATTCTGTCCCGGTATCAGTGATCACCGGAGGTGGAATGGTCTTTGTGGAGCGTTGGAAACGATCAGCTACAGTTGGTTTCACTTGAGATAGATGAAAAACAGGATGAATGCGAAACCAGGCCGCCGGGAGAGCCAGTCGAACTGCTGCCGAGCCTACTTTAGATACCAACTTGAAAGGACCAAAGAACCTAGGAGATAATTTAGAAGGGACTAAGTGTTTCGGAAGAAACCGAGAGGCCAACCAAACCTTGTCCCCTACTTGTAGTTCTGGAAATTTGCGTCGATGTTGGTCTGCATACCGCTTGGCTCGATCCTGAGCTTCTTGAAGGGCCAACCGAGCCTTCTTTTGGCCAGACTGGATGATGTCTATCAAACAGTCCACCCCTGGTAATTTAGAGGGGGAGGGAGTAATGGTAGGGACAAAAGAAGGGTGAAACCCGTATGAACAGAAGAAGGGGCTAGTCTTAAGGGCAGTGTGCTTGGCATTGTTGTAAGCAAATTCTGCGATAGACAACAGTTCAGACCAATTATCCTGAGCTGCTGAGACGTAACAGCGGAGGTATCCTTCTAGAGTTTGGTTAAGACGCTCCGTCTGCCCGTTGGTCTGGGGATGGTAACCCGAACTGAGTGCCCTCTTAATGCCTAGGAAGTGACAGACTCCTTTCCAATATTGAGAAGTGTATTGTGGCCCTCTGTCAGAGACTATGACTTCAGGTAGGCCGTGTCTAGAAAACACTTCAGAAATGAAGATCCTAGCCATTTGGGCTGCCCCTGGCAATTTGACTAAGGGAATGAATTGGGCCATCTTGGTCAAGTAGTCAATGGTGACCATTATTGTCGTATAACCTGAGGAAGGGGGAAGATCCACTATAAAATCAGTGGAGATGATTTGCCAAGGTTTCTCGGGAATCGGCATGCGGGAAAGTAAGCCAAAGGGAGGAGCTCGTGAAGCCTTAGACTGGATACATGTTGTACAGGAATTTACATAATCTTGAACATCGACCTGAAGGTTTGGCCACCAGAAATAACGTTGTATCAAATCCAGAGTAGTCTGTATTCCCCGGTGACCTGCAGCTCGGGAGTCATGGCACATCCGAAGAACCTCAGATTGAAGAACACTAGAAGGAATTAGGACCTGTGTTGCGTG